>NW_024610011.1:0-249999 GCF_016920785.2 Ixodes scapularis
CCTCCGAAAGGAAATTATATTTAATTGCGAACCAGCCCACAGGTAGGCTGTTGCTCAAAAATCCAAACACACAAAATAATGCACTCACACAGTGCTGTGTCAGTGTGTTTTCTGTGTGTTTGGATTTCTGAGTAATTGTCTGCCTGTGTGCTGGTTTGCAATTATGCCTTATCAACTCACCCAATCTGCAGTATTAACAGGAAATTACTGATCACTTTCCTGAAAATGAGGTTAAGTGGAAATGAAATTTCATCAGCACCTCTACTGCATGCACCACATTTTCATGTACTTTTTATTTATTTCAGGGCTTTGTTTTCCTTTTCACCTGGCAGGTTATTAGCTTACAAGTAAATATAGAAGTTGGACACATTTTTGTCATGTGTAGTCGAGGCCCAGAATTGTCATGCTTATATTTTATTATATGACTCTTGGGTTGTATAACGTTTTTGCGCAGCCCCCTGAAAGTTATATAACGAGGGTTCCAATGTATACAATATTGTTTCTCTTAGAATACACTTCAAAAAAGCAAACAGTGGATACCTCCTCAACTTGGAGGCAGATCAAGTACCAGAAAATACCAAGGGAGCACCCACCTTACTTTCACTGAGAACGGAGTTAATCTAAACATGCATGCTTGTCCACTCAAATCAGGCGCTTAACATAGAATTTGCAGATTTCCCAAGTTTGGGAAATGTTAATAGTGGGCACTTCCGCAGTATTTTACGGTAGTGCATTTCACCATGGGAAATGTACAGATTGCAAGATAAGTTTATTTATCTGATCATTAACTGAGGGCAATATTCTTGGGAAGTTCCGGTTATTAGAGGTCAAATCTCATAACTTTATACAGTGGAACCTAGAATATGCGACTTTCAGGGGACCGCGCAAAAGCGTCATATGATATGCGAGTCATATAATTAAAAAAATGATTACGACTTTGGGGCTTGGCCTCGCATGATAAAAATAGGTGTAACTCCTTTCGTTACTTCTATGCTAATAACTTGCTGGGCGAAAAGAGAGAAAAGCTTTTAAATAAATGCAAATGCAATGAAACTGTGGCGCGATAAAGGCGCCAGTACAGATGTGTTTTCACCTCACGTGGTTTTTAGAAAATCGATCAGTGATTTTTTTTTTTGCAGGCTGCACTCTTCAGAAGCAAGTTTGAGTAGTGCATGCAAAGAATAATGTTGCCACTGCCACTGCACATGCGCCTAACGCTAACCCCGTTTTGCACTTTGCGTGCACTATTTTATCATACATCATTTTTTGGAAATTGCATTCATACGCAAAGAGTTTTAGTGCTCCTTCAAAGAGGATTCGCAATGCGCGAGAAGTTGGCTAAAGCCAAAACGAGCACTGTTAGAAAATGGCAGCTGCTGCAGCTGCAGGCTGTGGCGGCTGCCGCCGTTTGGGCAATCGTCGTGAGCACAATGTCGGCAACATCTTTGTGACTGCAGTTTTCAATACTGTACGACATTGCACTCTTATGGGAGGTACACGTCACAAACGGTTTAGAAGACTAGCAAGGTGGGCAATAATTGTCGGCTGCTTGCAACGCGCAAACGTTTCTTGGTGAAGGTATGGTGTGCGAAGGTCAATACACAAGACCTCTCTTGTCGAGGTGACGGAAATACAAATACATTTTTTAAATGTATCACGATACAGAGATACAGATACCTGAAAGTGTCTCCGTGATACTATAGTGATACATTTGTATCGTTATACTGCCCAGCCCTGGTTGGTAGTAATTGAGGATTTTAGGATTTCAGCTTTTAGTTCTCTAGTAATTGTTTTTCTTCTGTGTATTCGCTAGGTATTTTTGCATTTTGCCGCCCGTGCACAGGCAGGGTGAAGTGCTAAGGCTACTTGTTGCCACGTTTCGTTACTTGTGAACCCCATTATATTATTCCTGTTTCTATTTAAATCATTGTTTTATTTAAACTACCTTTATTTTAAAACTTGCGTTTCGTCTTCTTTATTGGCAAGAGCCATGGTGTTGGCCGGTCGACTGATTGTCAGTTCTTTCTTTATTTTCTGTTTATAAAGACCTCGCCACGGTGTAGGCCGGTCGACTGATCGTCAGTTCTTTCTTTATTTTCCGTTTATAGTGAACCACGATCCTGTGCGCGTGCGACGGCTTACAGCAATAGGTGGCAGCGCTGGCTGATTCACACCAAGAGCGTTCTAATTGCAAATAAACATCTGCAGGTTTTTGCACTCTATGACCCTCTTGGGATTTCATAAATGAATTCCCCAGATCAATAACTCTCTTGCAACCCTTGTCCCACTCATAGATCATGACTTTTCTGATTGCGGATGAGCCGTCTCAAGAGATCTTGGAGCGACCTGAATAGCGCCGAGCGCACATTTGGCTGTCTCTTTCAAATTTTCGTACCGAAACTCAGGCTTTTGACCTTCTACCTTTTTTCTTTTGGCCCACTGAGCGATGTGCTAATAGTAGCATCCCAATATAAATTGACTTATTCCAGCCCAAAATTCGTTTCATGGGCCTTTAAGACGGAAACGCCCCAGCAGTAACTGACGCGACCACGACCTAGTTACGCATTTATTTTGATGTTTTCAAACAATATAATGCAACATGTCTTTGCAGATTTGTATTTACTGGTCATCAACGGCCTATTGGGTAAATTTAAAAAAAAAATCGAGAATGGTTATTTTTTTTTTTATTGCCACACAAAAATTGCAAAATTTTGACTTTTTCCATTTTGACGAAATTTCTGAGCACAGTGCAGAAAACGCTTCCAACTGTAGAACGCTAATTAATTTGTTAAAAGTTCACAAAGCATTAAACACTCGATGCAAAAGGTTTCAGCTTTAGAATATAAATTTAAAGCAACTTAAAAATTCGCCGAAAAATGCCTCATTATGTAAGATTTGCTCGAGAAGTCAAGTTTGGCATTTTATATCCCTTGAAATATATGGTCATATAAGTTAACTGGAACTAATTCTGGTAGTAAAGTATGCCTGCAGTAAACGTAAAAACTGTTGACTGTGTACAAAGCTGCACGCTTTAGTCCTCCAGCCTTCAAAGTTGCGTCATTGCGCAGTTGGGAAAATCGCTTTTTCAACCTTCTCTCGAATGCGATTCTTCTCACGAATACAAGGAAGTATCTTGCAAAAGTAAGGTCTGTCCCATTATTTGGACAAGTTTAGCTACCTCATATAAAAATATGACTGAAAACAAAAAATAGGCATGACACCACCATGCCCGTCCATATCTGAACACACCCTATGGCAAAACCTTGAGACATGCTTCGAACTGATTTGTGCATGAATTTATGATTTTGTTTTCCAAGTCTGCCAAATGGAGTGGGCCCGGTAAACTATGCACATGAATTCAAAAAAAAAAAAAAAAAAAAAGGAAATGAAGGCTATGGGATTCTAAATTTAAGTACTAGTTTAAGATTCTAAACTTCGATACCAGTTCAGGATTTTAAACTTCAACACTTGGTGCGGCCGGGTCTGCACCCAGTCGTCGTACAATACGTGACGTCGCAGGAGCCGGGGTTGCGTGATCAGGGTTCTTCTGTAGCAATAAATTCAGTTAAAAGGTCATTTTTGCCCTGCACCTGAAATCTAGCAGTTTTACGCAATTTATTTTGCGGGTTTTTGACTTTTGGGATGGCAGCACAGAGCAGCGGTGGCCACATTTCAGCTGGTGAGCTGAAATCGACAGAAATCATGAGAAATCGTGTAGTCTCCTGAAGCCTCTTTAGCATAATATGCAGGGTGTCTAGTGACCGGGAAAACCAGGAATTGTCAGGGAAATTTTAATTTTCGAGAAAAATCGGGGCATTGTCGGGGAAATTGTCAAAAAGCGAGCCCAGTCAGGCAAAATGAGCCGGAAAGGCCATCGAGTGCCCTGAGCAAAGACTTGAGGACTTGGGGGCAGAAATATGGGCAATAAATTCTGCTTAGAGTGAGGCGTGAGCTCTGCTCCCCCGATGTACAGTGTGCTGCCCAATGCAAACAGAACCGACAAATCCAGTCGAAGCAATGGATTGGATTGAGGGCGCGACACTAGGCTAGATCCAGTTAGAGCCTCCTTGTAGTAGATATGGTAACAAATGGGAAAGCCGCAGACTCCAATCCAAGCCTTCAGCCGAAAGTATCCGAAAGTGTGTCTGACGGCCATGTTGCCATTTGGTTATTGACTAGTGTGGTTGAGCGTCGTGTTTTCATCGTGTTTCCGGAAGTGGCCTCTTCACTGACGATGTCAGCAGCAAGAAAGTGCTTGTTTAACCCGGACTGGACGAACCCAAATATTTCGGTATATGCAAGTTGGATTAAGCCTGTGCAAAATGATCCTCACAGTGCTCAATGCCTTGTGTTGTAATGGTCTTATATATTTAACCACCTCTAGAGTGGTCAGGGAATTTCACCTGAAATTGTCAGGGAAAGCCTGGAAAAGTCGGGGAATTTCAAAAGAATAATTTACTAGACACCCTGAATATCCCGTTTTTGTGGTGTGCAAGGAAAACGAAAATTCTGAAAATGTTCTGTTGGAGTGCCTGTGGACACTCTAAATGTGCTGAGACATACTGTTGAAAAAGGTTTTCCTATGATGTAACATGTCCGACGTTTATTTGACTCGTGGTACAATGTCGAACTACCTCTGTGTATGACTTGTTTTTGTGCTCTACCTATTGTTTTTTTTTTCCTGTGAATTTTTTGTTTTTGTTCCTCTATCCACCCTTGAAAAGAGTAGACAGCCAAGGGGATGGTTTGGGTAATAAATCTGACAGGTTGGCTAAGAAACCTATTTTATGGGATTTTTGACTATCTATTTGGTACAGTCACCTATCATAAATTGCCAGCTTCTGGGCGATGTACGAGATTATACCTTGACATGGCTTTTTCCTTTCATTAGATCTGTCTGAATTTGGGTCTCATGGTGGTTGTGTTTCGTACAGGTCCAGCACCTAGCCCTTATTGGGGGCAACGACGAAAAGGACACCACACGCCGGGTCCTCTGTGCCCTTGTGAAGCATGACCTGGCCCTCAGGTTGAGCTGGTGTGGGTCCGGGGGAAAGAAAGAAGCCTTTGGAGATCTCCAAAACCTGCGTACCGTCGTGCTTCGTAAGTAGTCCTTGAGCTTATTTAGGGATGCTGTGTGATGCAACGCTTGTCGCACAAATTACCTAACTATAAAGGCTGGCTTAGGCATTAACATTGGTTACATCAACAGTGACTAAAATAACGAGCGACAGAGGCACCAGGACAATTAAGACACTTTGATGATTTCCTGAACCCACTCGAATTGCTTATGTTGTTCACAGAATCCGCGAAATTAATTGGTCACGAATATGTCTCTCTGCACGATGCTCGAAAATATGGGCCACAAGGGCCCATATCTGACATTTTTTAGCAAATAGAAAGAACACCTTCATTTGAATATTCAAACCTGTATCCTCACTTATTTAAAAAACAACCAATATTTAAAAAAAAAGTACAGAAAGTAGTTTGTACGGTAACCAGAAACGGAGATCACATTGTATGCCTCAGCTTGAGGTACCTCATCTTGTCCCTCTTGCCTTGTCTGGACGCATTCTGAGCTGCAACAAGGAAATGCATTCTAGTAAGCACAAAGAAACGAATAACTTGATTTGTCACTTCGACAGTGTGCTCTGCGCAGCCAACCAAGTTCAGTCTGTTTTTGGAGAGGCAGGAGATGGGAGATACCTTACGCTGTTCGCCCTCAACTTATTGAAGGTGAAACAGTATGTGATTCCATCTTCCATTATTTCAACTAGGTCCTTGAGTGCCTGGGACGGGTAAAGAAGGCCTCCCCTGTCCATGTACTTTGTCAGGCACGACTCCCCTGGGAGCGAGGGCGAATCCTTGGGCTGAAGAAGCAACCTCGAACACTCTTCGCACTTGGTTTTCTTCAACATTTTGCGGGCAGCATACCCACTAACATAGTAGGTTATCCGAGAGTCGCTTTTTAATGCAACCGTGTCACCGTGCTCTGGCAATGCACTACATGCTTTTATCATCTCATGAGCCTCGTTCAAGTAGTCCGCATCCAAGAGATCGGCCAGCTTGTTTTGCAGTTTTGCCGGGTCAGAGTTGCTGCGAGGATCAAGAAGGCTGTTTAAGAGTCCTTGTAAAATGTTGCCGCTTGTGGGTGACCGTGCTAAGCTGTAAAAGCTCAGGCAGTTCATTGCAGTCAAGAACTGCGTCGGCGTGGGGTGGTCGTTGCAGCCTGACATCTGTCTCAAGATGCCAAACAGGTTCTCGATGGAGTCCTGACTGAGACGTGCGGTCATCAAATACTTGAATCCCAAAGTCTTTGTCACGTATGTCAGGAGCGAGAGTGTGCTTGGAGTCACCCGAAAGCCTTCAGCTGTAGCTTGGCTCAAAAACCCCAGCTTTCCAATCAGTGGCTTCCCAGTTGTCAAGGTATTGTTGAAACCTCTTGATGTGCTTGACTTGTTCCATCTCTGGTCTCAAACCAGTTCGGCGGTGCCTTTGAAGTCATGGAAGTGATGAGGTCCCTCAGCATAGCGACAAACAATGAAGTGGCCACTGGGCTCCCAGGCCCATAACGGCTCTCCACTTCATGTCTATATACATAAAGGCCCCTCAGTACCTCGTCACTGAAGAATCTAAATGCAAGATTCACTCGCATCTTCTCGAATCCATTCGGCTGAAAAACAGCCATTGTTGCGTGCGGCATTGCTTTGAGAGGCACAGTACTTGCACTGTCGCACTTCCATGCTTCTTTTACGAATTCGCCGCTCACTCGTCCATCTGGAGTCTGAAGCCCTGTTGAAGATATAGAGTTCCGCACACATTTTACAAGGTGCGGGAAGTCTGAAATGAAGTGTAGATACCGGCTCGGGTCCACTGGATGTTGAACTTTACAGACTGTCTTCGTGAGCTTCCCGGCGACACCAAACATTTTCCACATACTCCTGTTCCAGGAGGCGGCATCGCATGTGATGAAATCAACAAAAAGTCCAGACCTCTCCGCAGAAATCACAGCATCCGCAACGATTCTGGACAGCACATCTGCCTTCACATTACCTCGTGCGCCAAAGACGCCGAGGATCTGCTGCCATTTTCCTGTGAACGGCTGAAACAGTACCACAAGCCCTTGTCGCAAGTGACACCTTCCTGACCCGCGGAGCTGTAGCTGCCGAGGTCAACAAATCTATCGATGAGTCCTTTTTTGTTGAACATCAGGCTTTCTGAAAGCTTCGTTTCATCAACAAGAAAGAAGCCCTCCGTGTCGCCGGTATGGATTGATGTCCTTTGACTTCTTGGCTATTGCTGCAGACACCTTCTCAATGAAGCCAAAGCTGCTTTTGTAGGTTTTGACGTATGTCTGTAGGCACGGAGGGCTTGGGACTACCACGAGCTTGTATGTTCGAATATGCTCGTACAGTCGAGGGCTCTTCATGTGCATGACAATGCACTCAAGTATCCATTCTTGATCAAACTTCATACCGTTGGTCCCCTTCCTCGTTGAAGCTTTGCAGCTGCTGCTTTTTGCAGCTGCTGCTTTTCGCAGCTGCTGCTTTTCGGACAGTCCTTCTATCTTCCGCTCAAAACTAGCGGTACTGGTGGACTCATTCTTTGTCTTTATCTTTTCAATGTCTTTCCTCAGGTTTGCAATGTTGTGCTTCTGACGTCGAAGTTGCGCATTTTTTCTAATTACCTTTCGTGATGCCTCAACACGGGTCAGTTTTGCTCTTGTGCTCTTGTAAGAAGCCTGGTTCAACAGGAACCTGCATAGATATTTGCATTGCAGGCATCGCTTTTCATTTTGCGAAACTCCACCACATTTCACACTGTGAAGCTTGCCAGCATATATCTTGTGCTGTTTTTGTTTGCATCATGTCAATGCTCGTCACCATCTCGAACCCCTCACAAGGAACAAGGGTATTTATCTGCGAAAGCAGGTCCTTCACAGCATCAGCGCTGTCGACATCCACAGTTGTCACCACTGATCCCTGTACGTATGCGGTGCAGTGGATACTTGTCTCGCTAGTACAGCACAAAAGCAGCTTCTGAAAGCAGAGAGTTTCACCATTTGGTGCACACACTGAAAACGCTACGACGTTCGGTGCTTTTGGGATCGCGTGCTTAGCCCGGTATTTGCTTGGAAAATCTTCTTCTTTCATGCTCTCCAACTTTTCTTTGGTGCTGGGCTGCGTTACTGGTGTGATGTTGGCTGCAACGATGCGCTTGTCTTCACGAATGACGTCGTCCCTCTTTTGCTTTCGTGGCATGTCGCCGTTGGACGTCACCGACTTCCTCTTTGACAGCAGTTTCTTCGACAGGCACGCGGGGATGTTCGGAAACAAAGTTGGGATTGCATTGGCTGTCGGGCAAGGGCGACCACGAGGAATTTCCACCGTCTCGCCGTTAATGACGTGCGTGTAGTTGCGAACTATGAATCTCTCGTCAAAATGCCACAGTGCCTTCTCTGGCTCGCGCGGGCGCCTCATTGTCGATGCGCGCGCCACCTCTCATCGTCATGAAATACTAGCGCGCCTCCTTGCACGGCGCGGGCTAGGCGATTCTGACACCTCCCCCTTCTAGCCACCGTAACGTGTCCGCGAAAGACACCAGAGATGTGGAACGGCGGGAAGCGACCTGGTCCGGCTGGTTCCCGATTTTCCCACTTACTGGTGTCCGTTTTGCTGGAGTCGCGAATTACCTTCACACCATGTGATACATACACTGTTTCTTTTAGTAGGCTAATTTTATTCTGACATGACAGCACTAGAAATGTCAACACGTATTGCGCTAGTCCCTTGAGAGCTACGCAATGCCTATCTAACCTTGCTCTGCCAACTGGTATGTCAGCATCGAGTTCCAGTTGTCTAGTGACAAGGTGTTCATGTCATAGGTGGTAAAAGATTGGTCCTAATGCCGTTACCAAGGCACAGCTCAACAGCATTGTTCCAGCACTTGAATCAAAACGCGTGCATGTCCACTCCAATTCTGATCAGGTATTCACGGTGGCTTTTGCTGCCACTCCTGTAGTTCAAACTTATCTTCCTGCATGTTGGCCTTCACCTGCATCCTCAAGACAACAAATAATGCTGCTGCGACTTGTTTTCATGTGTGTCACTTTTCACATGAGCTGTGTGGGCTATCTCCTTTAGCAACAATGGTAATTCTGTTGGCTTCGTCGCAATTGAGGTTGTAGGAGGCGACCGCCGCTGTTGAGCAGGGCATACTTAAGCAGTGAAAGTGGACACTGCGCACCACTCACCACTTGCTGCAAGGTGCACCACAGGCGCACCGCGCAAATTTATCTACATCGACCAGATCCGAGTGACATGACACCGCGAGAATATGACGTAGGGATGTTAGCACAGGTTACAATGGCTGCTGCTGCGCAGCGCCCATTTTCATTGCTCGTGTGTCCCCTGCCTCAGTCCAGCTCCAGTAAAGTTGGACATTCTGGTGCCCTTAGGTCATGCTAGCTTCAACATGTCTTTGCATGGACACGGTGCCGAAACAAGCGTTGACGGAAAGACTGCCACTTTTGTTTTGATGCAAAAGATCTGTGTGTTTCAAAGCATGCCGAGCTTCGGTTGGAGATTTGTGTTGCCAAAAACACTGTCGCCATAGCAAGAATCCGCTCCCGCGGTGATCGGGACATAGGAAGTTCACCTTTTCTGTTTGCTTCCTCTCAGTTAAAGGACACATGCAAAGGAAAAAAAACATTTTTTTTAAACGGCTTAGATGGAAAAAGGACGCCATAAAACGATTTTACAACGAAGAAAAAAAATTTTTAGAGCTATATTTATGGCGCAAAACGAATTTGTAGTTGGCGCCCGCGGGCACCGCGGAGAAGTGGTCTGTATTTATCACGTGACTGGTCTTTATTTATCACGTGGTGCTTACGTTCTTTCGGAAGCTTCCTATCGCCTCTAACAGTAACTTATTCATCTTTGTTTGAAGTAAAACAAAAAACTAAGATGAATAAGTAACTTTTAGAGCCCAAAGGAAACTCACGAAAAAGCGCAAGCAGACGTGATAGACCTGCGCGCCGGTCAGACGACGGCGGCGGCGCCCCGAAGCAGGCGAACTTGTGCGGCGGCGGCGACGGCGGCGTGGAGAAACGTGTTGAAGCGGCGTTCGCACAACGCTCAGCGTGCGGCGGCGACGCAGCGCGGCGGCGCGCGGGCCTACCACGTGACCAGCGGCGGCTCCCGCGAGCGCCAACTACAAATTCGTATAGCGCCGTAAATATAGCTCTAAAAAATTTTTTTCTTCGTTGTAAAATCGTTTTATGACATCCTTTTTCCATCTAAGCTGTCTAAAAAAAATGTTTTCTTCCTTTGCATGTGTCCTTTAACTGTTCATGAACACTGATTTCTCCACTTAGGATGTTTGTAAGCTATGAATTTCTTAGCTGCCCTATTTATTTAAATATACTCTATTTACTCAAAAGTAGGCCGACCCCCAATATTGAACCCCCCCCCCCCCCCCAAAAAGGAAAAAATTTGAAAATAGGTTGACTTTGTTTTTTACAGCGGAGCTGGTAAGGGCAAGGTTCCCAAGGAATGTTTCCGGTACAAAACACTTCTCAACAAAAACGCCTCTGGACAGCGACGGCGGCAAGCACACAACCAGTATGGTTGCCACCGTCGCTCGTAGATGGCGCCAACCTTTGCAGCTATAATAGAAGAATGGATAGTTGGGCGCGTTGGTGGGAATTCATCGTAGGAAACAGCGCGAAAAACAGACGACGACAAAGAAGAAGCACAGAGTGTATCGAGTACAGCTCCGCTGGTCTTTCTTCTTCACGAGAGTAAAAAGGCTGAACGATTTTTTTTTCTTTTTTGTTTTTTAGGAACAGGGGAAAGTTTAGACAAAAGAAACAAACAAACCTTTAATTGCAGCTCTCAGCTTAATCACAGGGCGATGCCAAAAACTTGATCATCGTCAGAACTTTTGGACGTGTCATCGTCGTCCGAAGCTTCGTCACCCTGGCAGACATCCTTGCAAAGTCGCAACAATACCTCACTGACACTGTTGTAAAATGCCGACAAGAAGAAATGAAAGAAGGTGGAGACTGGCAAAGTGACGAAAGACCAAATACAAAGACACAAGTAACGCTGGCAACGCCGCGAGCCGCCATGAGCAACACGCGGGCCGCCGCAAACAACAAACAAAAGTAACCTCCGTTTTTTGGTGTGTCTTTTTTTTTGTGCACGTTTGTGAGGGTTGGAGGGCAAAGAGCGTGGCGCATCGCATTCCCCCCCTCCCCTGCCCCCTTGCCAAGCAAGGGGAATGCTACAGGTACCATGGCGAAACCCAATGCCCAAGAGATGTGCGCGAGAGCCCCGCGGGCGGGCCGTCAGCTGCTGCTGTTTCAGTTGTTTTCGTGCACCAAAAGCTTTTTGAAACAAGAAGTGGTGGTGCAGCTCTACAGCGACGGCGGCTCGGTGACTCGATAGCTTAATGCCCCCAGTAGGGTCACAAAATTTGGTCGCAAATGTAGGTTGAAATTCTTTAATCACGATTCGAGGTCGACCCTTAATTTTTGGCTACATTTCCAAAAAAAAAAAGGTTGACTCATATTCGAATAAATACCTGAGGTCTACCTTTTTTTTTTTCGCGGATATGTTGTCAAAAATTAAGGGTCGACCTATATTTGTGATCAAAGAAAGTGACAGACATTCGTGACCAAATTTTGCGACTTTACCGATGGCATGCAGCTGTCGAGCCACCGAGCCAGCGTCGCCGTAGAGCCGCGCCGCTTCTTGTTTCAGAAAGTTTTCCGGCGGCCTGACCGCGGTGGCTGCCGCTCGCACGCATCTTTAGGCGCCGCTCACGCATCCCCCTCGCCAGAGCCGTATATTGGGAGAGTCTTGCCAGTGGGTGGGGCGATGAAGGTGCTGGAGAGGAGAAAAGCGAAGGAAAGGGAGGAGAGCGGCGAAGGAGTGAGAGAGGAAGAAGGGAGCTAAGAGGAGACCACCGCCATTTTGGTGCAACACGCTGTAGGCGATGAGCACTGTTGAAGGTACGCGTTGTCTGCTACAAGCATATCTTTTTTTTTTGCCCCAATAAAAGTTTGTGTTCAAACGTAGACAACTTAGTTCATTAGCTTTTTAAGCCACCGAGGAATTATATTATATCATTTCATTGCCAGAGCCTGCCAAATAAAAAGAAAGAACCGATAGTGGATGTCGGTCCCATGCATTCTGCTGGGCGAACGAATGGAAACGGCAGCTCTTCCTGCTCAGCTGGGAGCAGCCGTGAGTTCATGCACATACGCCTCTCGCTCTGCACCGCGGGCTGAATGGCTCATTGGTAGGGGGGCGTTGCTGCAGCAAGATCATAGACTGGCCTAACTCTTCCTATATACGGCTCTGCCCCTCACTACGCAAGGGGGGAAAGGAAGGAGACGGACGCAATACGCCATGCACTTTGCCCCCTTCCCTCTATTACTCTCTTACTCGCAAACTAGCACAAAAAGAAAATAAAGCTACGAAATACTGAGGTTATTTTTGTTTTTTTTTGTTGCTCATGGAGGCTGCGCGTTCCTCGCGTCTTTGCAACACCCCTCCATTCTCCCCATCAGCGGACAGTGCGGTGTTAGCTATGTGCTAGTTGAACCAGTCATATATTTATCTTTGGTCCTGCAGTCTCGTTCCCGTCTATACCCAGGTGCAGGGAGTAGGGTCAGGTGATAGAAGGGAGGTGGTTGATTTGTTTGACGAGCGCACAGATCACACCGCACCATCACCCAAGAGGTGGGACAACGACCTTGCATGGTTGATGGAGTATGGCATCTTCGTATATTGGCTTCTTGGCGTCGCCAAGTCGCAGCATGCCAGCATTATGCCAGAGAACCTAAGCAAGCACAAGAGAGTGCACGCAGCTGATCCGGGCTCTCGGTTCTTTAAGTTATACATGCATTAATTTGAGGCAGACTGGGTTCACTTGGAGCCACACTTTTGAGCGCCAAGATACCACCAGCGAGTTATTCACTAGGTACTAGCCAGAATATGCTAAAGGAGCAAGGTTTGAAGCCAGATTTTATAGCAAGAGCTAATTTAGCAACTTGTAGCTGATAGGAAGGTTTTGTAGCTATTTCCCTTGATTCCATCATGTGAATGCATCTTGTCTATTTTTCTGTTCTATGCAAACATCGCTTTCAGGCAGTGTGTGATTGTATAGGGGAGAGAAAGGTGAAACAAGTTTTGGAGCAATTTTTGGAGCCGAAAAATGTTATGTCGGTATTTTTTCCCACCCTGGTTCCAATAAGTTGTCAGTGCCATTACGTACCAAAAAAAAAAAAAAGCACACGCGAGTCTAATGCGCACAGATGAGGACAAGAAACACAGGCTTGCTGCAAAGTTAGGTGGGCACCAGGTACCTCAAGCTTATACGAGCTGGTGCCAAAGCGCAATTGTAGTGCAGAACCTTTTAAAGCGGTGATTCGAGAGCATGAACAGGGAAGCACGTTTTACTACAGCCAGACATCGATCGGATGCTCGTAGAAAGCACCGTGCAGGTAGAGAAAAAAAAAAACTCCCCACAAAAGTGAGTCACAAGGTAAATAGTGAAATGATAGGAAAATTATGAGCAGCACATGCACGCCAAATACGAGTGTGACCGGTTCATTCGATTGCTCACGCACTGGAAGCATGTGTGTGATAACTAGGGTGACCATATTCCACAAGGTAGAAAACGGGACATCCCAACCAGGGGGAAGGGGGGGGGGGGGGGCTACTAAAGATTGAGATTGGGAGAAAAGGTTTAAGGCAAGACACTGGTTCTAAAATCGACTTTTTTTGTTTATTAATGGATTATAATGAAAATCAGTGTGTATATGTGTTTTGGCTTCTTCTTTTCAAATATTCAATTAGTTCTGCAATATCTCAGTTACTTTTTGAGTTACGAAGAAAATAATGAAGCCTAATTAGGTCATTTTTTACGACTCATTAAGGAACTTTCTAATACGAATTTTTTTGCATAAGTGATATGGATTTGTAGCTAAAGACCTGCCGTGCAAGATGATGCTATTTATATTTTCGTAAAGATAGATCATTGTATAAAAATACTCTAATTAGGTCAACTACACTATTTACAAAGCCTAACGAGGTCACACTATCACTAATAATAAAATTTTGGGCCCATACTGTCATACAAAAATACCATCACCCTGCAGTTCACTTCTTTCTGAATTCAACGGTATAAAGTTTATAGAAATCCTTGAAGAATAATGTCATGAAAACAACCGTAAGGCTAGGCATGCAGACGAAAAATGCGAGGCTGAAAAAATTGCAGTTGCAGTTTTGACACTCATTGCATAAAATTGAGTAAGGGATCCCATGCAATAATGTTCAGCAATATGGAGCATAGTTCTATCTGAACAAATTCAGATGAAAAATTCTGCAATCCGTTCACAAGAACCTTTAAAAAATAATATAAAACTGATAAATAATGTCTGCAATGTAAAATAAAGTTATAAAAGAATGAGTAGACTCTATAAGGGACAACAGGAGGAGGCACCGAGGGTTGCACGTTCCGAAAGCAGATTTTGTTTGGCCCTGAAAAGGGCCTTTGTTCGTGTAGCACTTGAAAGGGGAGCCCCCTCACAGCTGTCCAGGACTGTAGTCCCCAGCTGTTCCGGTTTGGTGTTGCCTGGAGAACCTCTGCTTTGCATTGCTGCTGCTCTGGTGGGTAGCGTTGGCCTTACGCAAATGCAGATTGTCCTTCTCCATGCTGCGGCGTACAAGGCAGTCACCGGCAGCATAGCCCAGGCTCGCAGCAACGGACTCGCTCATTGCCCGCCTGCCCTGATTGTAGACGGCAACAGCTTCGGCAGCAGCCCTCTTGACGCTGTCCAGGGAGGCATTGGCGTTCTTCGAGGTTTGCGTCCAGATGACCGAATGCAGGCTCTCGCTGGCATTTTGTGTCTTGCCTTCGCTGCACCGTGCCAGCAGGTTTTCATCACTGAGCCTTGCAAACACTGGCTCGAGGGCGGCCCGCACACAATCTGGAAGAGGGTTCTTGTGCGCAGGTGGACACTCGCCATTTGCCAGGGCTCTGTTGAATTTGCACCACGATTCAGCTCCGTTGGGGCACTTCCTGTGGTCTGGGGCACTGTCCGTAGACGTCATGTGCAAGAGGGTGGCTTCCACTGCCCTCTTCATCCCTGGCACATTGTTACTGTTGCTCCTAAGGGCATAGCTGTAGTAGTTTTGATTCTTCTTGATTCGGTCCTGCGTCAGTCTGCCCTTTCCGCCGAGTGCTTCACCCTGGGCCTTCTTTTTCTCAAGGAGGTTGCGCAACGCAGCCCCCATCCGCTTGTGCACATGATTGACGCAGTCCTTTTTCTCGACCTCGACGAAGCCGTAGACTTTTGCCTCGGTCAACGCATGAAAGGTTTGGCTATCTCCAGCCGAGAGAACTATGGTGTACCTCAGTCCGTGCTTGGCCAGGGATCTTTGAAACATGGTTAATGCAGCCTCCACTTCCATCCGACCTGAATTGCAATCTATGTTCCTCTGGCACTCGTGGGCTGCATACCAGTCGCCGAACCTCTCTTCCTCCGGCTCCGGTCCCAGGGCACACCCTAGGCAAAAGTTGGAGTACACCACATGGTCAAGAACTAGGCCGGAATACAGCTCGACAATGCAGCCCACACCAATGTGGGAGCTGCGTCCTCTCGTCATCCAAGATCCGTCAAAGATCACGTCGATGTTGCCGACAGGGTTCAAGAAGTCTGCATACAGTCTCTTGACAACTTCTGTGCTGGCAGCTTCACTTGCGCTTGCTGACTTTTCGCAGGCTTGCACATGGGTCTTCAGGTGTCCCTGGAAGGTCTTGTGATGCAGGCCGTGGTGGGACCAGTTCATGGACGCACAGAAGTCTGCGAGGGCAGTGACTCCTTTCCCAATTGACTGAATTCCCTTTGTTGCCCTCATGTTCACTTCGAAAGGAGTGATCTTCGCCGTTCCGGCAACTCTTGGTGAAGAAAACTGCTTCTTCTCGAACTCGCATGTGGCACAGACGAGCAGAAGCTTGACTGCCAAGCCATACTCCTTGTCCGTGGCCTTGCTAAGTGTCAGGGTTCCCGCACCGCAGCTTCCGCACTTCGCCTGCGCGAAGAGGTCGTTGAAAGCTTTCACGTCCACTACAATGAACTGTGTCCCAGCGTCGCGCGTCTGGCCTCCTGTGGTGACGCCGAGAAGGTCGAATTTGCGCTGGGTCGCCGACTTTTCCGATAGCGCACGCTTGCATTCGTCCGATCGTGCGACTCGTTGCGCCTGCTCTGCCGTGGAGTAATATGCGGTGTCGACACGATCCGCGCTCGCAAAGCTCGACAAACTGCCGCTGCTGGATGGAGTCACGATGTCTCCGGCTGATGTTTCCGGAAGATCCAAGGCATCCGGCGGTGCCGATCGCGGTGGCGCACTTGCAGCAGACAGCTTCGGCTTCTTGTCCCACGGTCGCTTCCTCTTCCTTCCGAACGCTTGCCGCGTGCTCAATTTCAACCGAGCGTCGTCCGGCATCTCGAGAACTCGAAGCGAAACAAAACAAAACACGCGCGACTTTGTAGGAAAACGAACCAACAATGTTCAACGCAAGCACGCAAACGGGAACCAAAACCTGCGCTCGACCACGGAGGAAACAAAGCAGACAAGCCTAAGGAGACGGGCCCAGGAGCAGACGACGCACCCCTCGCCAGCGCGGGAACGGAAAGGAGGAAAGGAGAAAAAGAGCGGAGGGGCGCGTGTAGGCCAATAGCAGGGGCGCTAGGCGCCGCGCGTGCTCTGACGTACGGGCACCTTGCTAGCCGGCCAATGAGCGATCGCAATTGGTGCCTTCGAAACCCGCGGAATGCGGACGTTCCCCGATGTTGTCGCGATAACGAATGGCATGGGGACGTGGGGAAAATAAGCGGCTTTTCAACAAGACCAAGATGGCTGCGACCCGACGAGCGATCGCGAAACGCGCGGGGCACGAAGTTCCACTTGTTTTCATTGAACTCGCTGTGTTAGGGCTATGCGGGGACATCGTAAACGTAATTTTTCGCATGCTTAGACATTGAATTCGACAGTGAAACTTTGCAGGCAGGTACCTTAGACTACAATTAATCGAAATATGTGAATTTTGAAAAACGTGAAATTTTGCGTTTTTTGACTATTTTAGGACCCGCGTCTCCCCTTAATAGAATAACTGCTCTTATTTCAAAACGGTACCATACTGCACTAAGTCCGGCTTAGGGAACAGTCACAATCAAAGTTCCGTTGCATGCACTCATTTGGAAGGTCCTGCTTCGGGTCCTTAGTTGGTGTGGGCGTATTTTGCCATCGGCTGAAGTTTCCTAAGCAGGACTTTATCCTGCAAGACTCCGTTGTAAAAGTCAGCGCACTTATATGAGAAGTTCAACCGCACATGAGTGCTATATCCAGTAACTGAAAAACATATTTCTACACATGCATCTTTGCGAGAGAAATATGGTTTGTGGGCAAGAACAGTTTTATATATTACTCTGTGCGTGAATATTTTAAATCACCCACGGCTAATTTTTGTAAAATATGCTTGTAACGAGTAAGCATAGTTTCATTTTGCTTCAATTCGCTTGGTGCCAATTTCGAAACTATGCGCTCCTGCGTAAACGGGACATGGTTCTTTATTGGGTCAAAAAAACGGGACGGCAGAAACGGGCCTCAAAAACGGGATTGTCCCAGGCAAAACGGGACGTCTGGTCACCCTAGTGATAACCGAAAGTACTCGCAGCAACGGCGCCATTCATTTTGACGAGAAGATTACGGACTCGAACGAACAATTACACAATGGAGGTGCTCAATGACACTTTTAGGAAAAGGTTTACTCTCAAAACGAAAGGAATATTTTTGTTAGCTCATCTTGATAGCCTGTGCAGCGTACCTCTCGCGGCCAGACAGCAAGACAGCGTGACAGCGCACCGGTAGCATGCAGTCACAAATGACAGCGTAAAGTAGTAGGAAGAGGGGAGAAAATAGCACGTATCATAGGTATAGAAGGGTACTACAGCTGAAAGCTTTGAATCCGGCGGTTGCTTGCGCCACCCTGTACACGTGCCGTGTACTTTACTACGACGAGATTGAGTGTTGCCAACCAAGCTCTCGTTTCCCGCTAAATCTAGCGCCGCCACTAACTTTTTTTTAGTTTTTAAATTACTTTTGGCGCAGTGTGGCGCATTTTCGACCAATTTCGCGTTTTTGGCACAACTAGGCGCAGTAAATTGGGCTTGTATCAAAATGGCACAATTGACGCAGATGTCACACCCCTGATCGTATTGTTGCTACCTTAAAAAAAGGTTCCAAGTATGTTTATTGAACCGCCTCGAGTAGGGTGACCACCTGTCCCGTGACTCCCGGGACTGTGCCGCATTGAGGGCTCGTGTCCCGCGTCCCGCAAGAAATATAAAGTCAAATTTGGGGGTTTTACGTGCCAAACCAACGACGGGCATCTGGCGCGCCCCACCGGAGGACTGGGGATTACTTTGGACCACCTGGGGATCTTTTGAGGTGCAACTGAAAGCTCGATTACCACGACGCCTTCTCTGCAATAACCCACAAGAAATACCAGATTCTTCAAAATCTGTTGCATTTCACAATGTTGTAACATTCATTACGCAAAATATGGCACTTCCGAACTACGGGGTGGAGGGAAGCGCGGAGGCTGCTGGTAAGCGTGTGAATCTTGATAGTATGCCATTTCTCTGATGGCAAAATATCGCAAGCAAAAATTGCTTGTCAAAAGTTGGGAAATTACCTATCATAATTATTTGCAAATCATACTGTGTCATGCAAAAGGGTTGTGGGAAGCCATTTTTTTTTGTGAAGACGGCCACACAATGCAAAAAGCCTGCAACTCCAAACGGTCGAGAAAAACAACATAATGTCCCAATTTTGTGTAGGAGCATGTTAGTATAAGAGTAAGTATAGACTGGAAACAATAAGCCAAAAAAAGATTTACTGCTGCCTATTTCCCTTTGATGCATTGGGGTCTGCTGCAGTCGATTTTTATGTTTTTGACTTGGACACCTTTAATAAAATATGGACCGCTGCAATCAAACAAAACATACTTTTCACTGTGAGTGGAAATATTTTAGCTTAAAGGGTAACTGCAAAGACAAAAAAGTTTTTTTTTTTGGACAGCTGAATTTCGAGAAGCATGACACAAAACAAACTTTCCGCAAAGAAAAATTAATTTTTTAGCAATATTTACGCCACGGGAAGCAATTTAGTTGAAGTCAAACTCTCCACATTTGAAACCCGCTCTTTCACCCGGGGCGGAGGAGAAGTATGCCCCGCCCCTCGCTTTTGTATTCGCTCTTGGATGGACCTGGCTGTAGAGTTGAACGACGTACGCAGCGTCTCGACTTTCGGTGCATCTTGTGTGCGCACCACAGCCTTTTGGAGCTTCTGTCTTCTGTGTAAACTGCGCACAAACTAAACCCTGAATGAATGCGTCAGCTTCTTGGCCGCTGCTAGCAACTGGGTCTTCTGCCATATGAAGATACACCGCGGAGGACGGCTCGCAGCAATGAAGATGGCGCATTGCCTGAGCCTCCCAAGCCTTCGGCGTGCTTGGACGACACCTGCTGATCGTTGTTGCGATCACTAATCTGGCAGAACATTACACAGCACATCTCCAAAAAATCGAGATTTTCACGTGCAAGCAAAAATAAAGAAAAGCACACTAAGAAAGCAAAGAGAACACCCCAGGAAAACGAAAATACCAAACTGCTATGAAAGCCAAAACCTCGCATCACTTCCTATCACTAACACCTGCGACAGCTGCTAAAAACACACGACTTCACTTCCGGAAGTCTCGCTCAAGCACCTGGGTCAACAGCAAACACTGATCACTTTGGCAAAACGACTAGTCGAGGTAGGCGAGACAGGTGGGAGCAGAGACGGCGTCAACCATAGAAAAAATGACTCAGCTTTTTTTTTTTGTCATGGTATGAACCCAAACGACAGCGCCCGTCTTGCAAACCTTTTGGCTATGTTCCAAATCTTACCCGAGTAACCTGCCTCCTACGTCAGCGGGTAGTACCACGTGACATCGCGAGTAAACGATCCGCGACTCGATTTTGGAACGGCCAGGATAATCACCTGGATACTACGCGGATTGGCTTCGTCTTGGGCGACGGCAAAAAGAAAAAGCAGCAGCGATGGCAGAAAATAGCAGACGATCCTTTTGATCATGGAGAAAGCAATCGAAGAACGGTAATGTTAATGACGACGCGGTGTATTTTGAGGTGGATCCACCAGCTCCTTTTACTCACCTTCGTTTTGAGCTGTATATTGAGATCAAAATTACTTACTCCTTACAGCTAGATATAAAAAAATGTGTTTTTATTAATCAGCGCGATCGCTGCAATTCTAGTCACGGTGCCCTAAACGCATTGTAATTTGCACCGATTATGTTTTGCAGAAATATATTCCACACGGTGTAGCGGTCCAGCGCGAGGGTGCTTTCTCCAGATTATGAAACTCACGTTCGCTTTGACGCGAATGTGATTACAGTGAAATTTTCGAAGCCTTCACTGCTTTACAAACGTTATCCTCTCATTACACACTCTCTGGAGGAAACAAAAATATTACATTATCATATAACGAGTTCGAACATTTTCGGCCTTGAACGTGAGATTACGGCATCCTCCAACGCCGAGGACGAGGATGCGGAGAAGCTCCTGTTTACGCTCGCACTCAGATAATAACAAGTACACGTTCCCGGGGAAGGTGGACGGTCTGGATGTAATGCAGTCAATTCCTGCGTTGACAACAGCAAATCGCAATAACCACACATGCTGCACCTAATTCTTTGTCATTTCGAACGTCCGCCACCAAAACCAACGTAGCAAGCGAGCTTTGACGGCTGTCGGCGCAGAAAGCAGACGACGAACAGATCACGTGACGTATTTACTCGATTTGATCCGACTTTACCCCCCGATCGAGGAGGGTAGCGCGAGTAATTACTCCGGAGTGAACAACCCGCTTCTGGAACGCGAGTTCTGACGTCATCGAGTAAGCTCGAGTAAGTTTTGGAACGCCACGGTACGAAACTTTTACTCCGGAGTCGGATCGAGTAAATTTTGGAACACAGCCTTCGTAAAGAATAAAAAAATGACCACATCTCCATGTGGTGAATGATGTTGATTGGGACGAAGCTCTGGTGGTCTGCGTAGGCAATGAGCCGCAGCATGCCAAGCCTTTCGTTCGTTTTCATCCACCTCAGAAAGAGAATGTGTGGTATGGAATGTGGTTATATACGCATTTGAGCATTTGACCACAGCGCCCTCTCCTGTATAGACGTTGAGCGGCTACATGAAACGTTTTATTCATGACAGAAACCCCAGCTCTTGAGTTACTACCACATCTCAAAGCCCCCACTCGTCCTGCAGTCGTGGCCGAGTGGTTAAGGCGATGGACTAGAAATCCACTGGGGTCTCCCTGCACAGGTTCGAATCGTGTAGACTGTGCAAACATTTTTCTTTGTTTTTTTTTTTGTTTTTTTTGCTTTACAGAAGCGTGTGATCTCATGAGCACGATCACAAACACGAACACCAGCAAGATCGATGTGAGCACGGACGCTGCACGGACAAGGCTAGACCCTAAGGAGCTTCGCCCCTAATAATAACTCTCATCACATGGGTTATTCTTTAAACATAAAAAAATGCTGCTCAAAAGGAAATGAAAACATATCACAACAGTTTTTTTTTGTATTTATTCGTGCAACAAGCATAGCTTGATAGTTTAGATTAGGTGCGCTATTTGTGCATCCCGTATAAAGCCCAAAAGGGCTCCGGCTTGCGCATTCACTCTGGTCTATTTGTAGTAGTCCTCAGGGGAGGCCAGGTTGAGGTCTTGTGCCTGAGTCAGGGGAAGGAGGCGGTGCTGAAGATTTGGGCAATTCCAGAGAATGTGTCGGAGGCCAACTGCGGACGGCCTGGCAGAGCAGTAGGGGCACGCCAGGCTGGAATCATTGGGGCCTCAGCCCCAGGAGGCCAAGACTGCTGGGGTCCGGGTCTTTGCGTCCGGATCTTTGCGAGGAGGACCTCCTCCCGCCGGGGCAGGCCTGCCGGGAGGGGATGTGGGGACGCGGGAAGGAGCGCACGCGTAGCGACCCTTATGCGGGCCTTGCCCACGACGAGTGAGGCCTACGGCTCTTCCAGTATGGGGCGGGATTAAGGGGAGGGGGGACGTTCAATCAGGGCTCGAGCGACCTGGTGTGTTTCGTCCTGGTGAGTACAGTGCAGATGGCCAGTGGTCGAGAAATCCCGTACTTCTTTACCAGATGTACAATGCAAGGCATGAATGTCATGGCAGATATGTAGCAGAGATCGCGTTGAGTTGAGGTGTCGGATGTCAGAGGCACAATCCGTGTGAACACGCACCCGAGTGACATTGGGCATCCGCGTTAGTGCTTGTATGGCGTCCCGAATACCATATAACTCCGCGATGAGGGGATTGTTCAACTGTTTGGCCATAGCCTCCTTTATACTGATAATGCCTGCCCAGTGGTTGGCTTCCCCATGCTTCGTCGTCGTTGCACCTGCTTCACATATTTGCTACTAGAGGCGCCAAAACCCCATACAAAAAATGCACACGACTCTTCGCTTCCTGCTGCCAGTCCACTGTGATGCCATTTGTGAATTGAATACATTCGTAACCCATGCTACATAGCAGGCGCAGGGCACCGTCAGTATAAATTTCATATATAAAAGAAGTCTTATACTTTCCTTTTAGCTTTCACGTCTTGGTTTTGTTTCTATGCTGAAATGTTACCAGACCTCTGGTGGTTGTCATATCGACAACAGAAATAGTCAATGCCAATTAAAAAGGAGACAGACAGGCTGGCGGACTTCCAAAACGTTGATACAGCGACCACTTAGTGTTTTATTGCTACTGGAGCAGAGCCGCAAAACACACGGCCCGTGGACTACATGCGGCAGTCAAGTGGTTTTTCTCAGGACCGCGAACGCGTCCCCGCTGACCGAAAACCTGCGCACCCGTCGGCAGCACTCTGACCGGGGATCTTGATATACATTTTCAATTTGTTTTTTAAGCGCACAGCCCCTTGATGTTTTTGACCGGTCTCTTGTGGTCCGCACTGTTTTTCACGTATGCAGTTCTAGAGTTTTAACGACTTCGTACATAGTGGCTTGCTGGCCAAGATCTTCTTGGGGTCATGCTCGTCAGTCAGGGATGCCGAGTAGTTTGTAAAAATTGACCTGAAATACCTAATACCTAGTTGCAGGAAATCTTTATAATGATTGACATCTTTCTCTACCTTTGCGTATTTTAGAGCGCCATGGTGTATAAGTGTATCCACCGCAGTATCACCAGCTGCATGCAACGGCTTTTTCAGCATATTTCGTTTTTTCTGTAAAATCTCTACGAAGTTCTTCCAGCGCACACAACACCCTCGCTAGCTTCTCTGATGGATAGTATAGTCCTCCCCTGTCCTGGTGCCCAAGGAGGGAATTACAAGGAGCCATAAAAGCCTGCTTAATGACCAATAGGAAGTGCAACTCGCGAGTCCGAGTTGCACATAGGCACACAACAGTAAGGTATCATGCGAGTTAGAATGCAGCACAAGGTGTCAGGACTAAGTACAAGGTGCTGATGTGCCCACGATCAATAAATGAAATGAAATGACCGCACGTGTACGTGTGGCGTCGCGGTGTGCGTGCCACGAGCCGCAGACAGCCTCGTGCTATTGAGCTACGCCGGCAATCGCTAAGCGCTCTATCTGCCGGCCGAACGACGACCGAAAGCAGTTACTCGTGTCACAAAAAAAAATTACGTGATCAAGTGACCTATTTGATCACGCAAGGTCACGTTACAGCGTAACTTAACATAGGAAACTTACATTATCATGTAGCTTAACGGATAACTAAGCTTACGCTAGCTGCAGTGAACTGTAGCCGCAGGCAGCGAACAAGCGTCGTCTGCATTTCTGTATGGGGTTTTGGCACCCCTAGTAGCAAATCTGTGAAGTAAGCACGACGACGACGAAGAAACCATTGGGCAGGCATTTTCAGTATAAAGGAGGCTATGGTTTGGCATAGAACGCCAATGTGTCAATGGAAGGCTGAGATGGTCAATGGACTGTGGTAGCGATGCCATGTCGGTACGTTGCTCCGACGGCATAGAGATCTAACACAACTCGTCCGAGCGGGCGTGTGCGGACGGTAGCAGGCTTGTTGGTAATAATCGTAGTGTAGTACCATGGCGGCGGGGGAGCCCCAACGTACGGAAAACAGCGGGGAGGTTCCTCGTACATAGGAGTGGTGGTATGCTTCAAATTGCGAGCTTCTCTGCGTTCAGTGCTAATATATGTTCATTAGAGTTTAGTTGTGCATACTCGTAAAGGTGCCAGGTAGGTGTATGCCGAGGGAGACCAGTAATCCCGCGAATGGCATCTCTAATGACGATTTCGATAGTCTTCCACTGATATGCAGTGAGACGCTGGAACTGAGTTTGGTATATCAAGCGAAGTAGAGAGACGGACTTAACTAGGCGTTCGGCTACCTCAGTACCCACTTCGTCTCATCTTTTAAAGATGCGACGGGTGAGGTGTGTTGTAGACGCCGCCGTCTTGCGTGCCGCTTGAAGCCACTGCTTGGCTGAGCCGGACTGGTGGATGAGGAGTCCCAAGATCTTGGTTTGTGTAACCATCGCAAGCTGTGTCGACCCTATTCTGAGGGGTATGGGAGTCAATGGCAGTTTCTTCCGGGCAGCGTTGTTGCACACATGAAGGAATTGCGATTTCTCGGGAAACACCGTTAGGCCAAAGGTCTTTGTATGGCAGTCTAGTTTATTCAGCCCGTCCTGTAAGGCATTTTGTTGCACCTCTAGGGATGGGGGAACTGACCACATTGTGACATCATCAGCGTATAATAAAAAATGAAGGTGTTGTATATCAGCGAAAGCCCAGGCCAGGGGAAGGAATGCAATGTTAAATAGGAGTGATGCAAGTACTGAGCCTTGGGGCACGCCACAGTTTGATGGGAAATTTGGCGACTCGCCATATGATAGGCGTACGGCGAAAGTTCTGTCGATAATGAAGGCGTGGACAGCATTTATGACACGAGGTGGGAGGCCGAGAACCACCATTGCCTCCAACAGTGGGGCGTGAGCGATATTGTCATATTCCTTTGTTATGTCAGTAGCTACAAGTGTGCAAACCAAGTGGCCATAGGGTGACAGATGTAGGACTTCCTTTGCAAGGCGGTCGAGCCCATCTTCCGTTCCAAGGTGTTGCCGGAATCCAATTTGGTTGGAATGATAGAGACAGTGGGCCTCCAGCCACCAAGAGATACGTTTAGCCATCATCCACTCATAGATTTTGCAGATGGTGGGAGTCAGTGATATAGGCCGCAGAGCTGTGAGGCCAGTCGGTGCCTTGCCCGGTTTGGGAATTGGCACTACAATCGAGTGTTTCCATGATGTGGGGAGCTCGCCGGCTTCCCAGATCTTATTGATCATAGCTAGCAGGTCTGTGACTGCTTCTCCCTCGAGGTTCTTGTACACCTCGTACGGGAGACCGTCATGTTTTGGAGCGGCGACTAGGACTCTGGATGGCGTCTTGGAGCTCAGCCAGAGTGAGGGGCATAGTGATGCCAGTAGTGTCTGGCATAGCCGTGACAGGGCGCGGGACCGACGGGCTGGCATGCCGAGGGAAAAAGGTATCCGCCGCGCGCGCCGCAAACTTATCGTCGGTGAGCCCCAGACGCAACTGAATGTTGCCAGTCCGGCCTTCAGCTTGGTGAGGTCGTTCCATAGCGTGAAAAGTCCGCCAGAGAGCCTCAGGGTGCTTCGGGTTACTCAACAAGGCACACCAGTCAAGCCAGCGTTGGCGTGTAAGTCTTTTCTCGTGGCGGCGTGCCTTAGCTGCCACGTGGGAAGAGGCTTCCCACGTGGTTACTCAACGAGGCATACCAGTCAAGCCAGCGTTGGCGTGTAAGTCGTTTCTCGTGGCAGCGTGCCTTAGCTGCCACGTGGGAAGAGGCTTCCCACGTGGCAGCTAAGGCACGCCGCCACGAGAAACGACTTACATGCCAACGCTGGCTTGACTGGTGTGCCTTGTTGAGTAACCCGAGGCACCCTGAGGCTCTCTGGCAGACTTTTCACGCTATGGAATGACCTCACCAAGCTGAAGGCCGGACTGACAACATGTTCTGAAGTTGGTGCTCGTCGGAGTGTAAGGCTGGCCAATGTGACCGCTTCAAGTCGCTGTTGCCACAGGCTGAGGAGGTGGGGATCAGGTGTTGGTTGATCACAGTGCACCGTGGTAGTCGTGGTGCACTCCAACATGGCTTCTTTGATGGCTCTCTGAACTGTTTCTGGGTTCTGCGCCGTGATGTTAAGAGATGATCGAAGTTTATCCCAATCGGTCACCTGAACTTGCTTCCGGAGGCGGTTATATGCCGTGGGGAACCATTTGATAATGATCGGGAAATGGTCACTTCCCCAAGTGTCGTCACTCTGTGACATATTTTAACAACTTTGTTGCACGCGATTTAAAACAGACAAAATAGCCGCAAATTAAGATCGGTCTCACGCAATGAGTATTGCTGTAAAAAAATCAATTTTTTTTGTAGCGGGAAATTATTTTTGTGACATGCTTGTCCCAATTAGGTTGTTTAATAAAAATTTTTTTTTTTGGTTACCCTTAAGTTTTTGCAACGCAATTTTCAGATTATTCTTTTGGGCAGCACAAGATATCAGGGTGTGCGTGTTGATAAATTTTGTTTAAAGGGAAGATGGGGCACTTCTACATTTGAGAAAAAACGCTTGAATTGCGTTCATTTGGCCTTTAGATTAACAGATATCAAAATTGTATTTCAATGCGACCCGCCGGAGAGCCATACGAGCAATTTCAAAATAGGACTGAAGCCCCGCCTCCCTAGCCTTGGGCAGCCAAAAGAGCCGTCGATGACGTCACGGACAGCGACTGTCTTTCGCGTTTTTCTCGCATTTAACAATACTTACGCAGCAAATGGTTTGGGTATTCGGGTTCACGGGGTAAAAATACACTAGAATTCACTTCTAACTCATTTTTTCCAAGAAGCTCCGTAGCTTCCCTTTAATACTTTTTTCCTTCAGTTGTGAAAATACTGTTCTTATAACTAAAGTTATAAGAAACATCTTGTGTGTTCTTATACGGTTTGTATATGTTCTTATATGATCTTATTGGATCATATGTGTTTATTGGACCAATAAATAACTTATAAAAATAACATTTTTCACTAGGGTAAGCCTCCCTTTGACGTTTTGTTGAGTGTCCAAAAAGCAATTAGCACACTCCGCCCCCATCCCACCCCGCTCAAGGTTTGCGAGGAGGGTGGTCCGCCTTCCCCTGCTTGACCAACAGGACTCTGTGGCGCTTTGCGGTTCTCTCCGGGGCCGGGAAAAGATGGCTATTTTCAACTCTAGACCGCAAAGAGGGAGCTGCAAAACGTCACATTGATGTCACTCCTCTGTCTCCGGATTTCTCTGGGACCCGTTTTCTCCTGTTTTGAGGCTTGGTTTGGACCTTGCTTAAGGGACATACTTAAAAGGGCACTTTAAATGACCAACATGCCTCTGCAGCCTCTTTTCTGTTCTGTATGTAACTGATAGTATTGCAACTTGTACACGGTTTCTGCACTAGAGCAGCATTAGATTGAAAATCTTAGGAGTGAGGACATTCCTTATAGTGTGGCTATAATGTTTATTGCTTTTTGAATAGTAAATATGTTAAAAATAGTTATATGTTCTTTTTTTTTATAGATGCTGTCAGGTCAACATGTTCTATGGCTACGAAGACTTCTGTTGAAACCACCATGAAGTCGTGGCTGGTCGCCGCACCGGATCGAAACGGCGGGCGCAGCAAGCGGCGTGCTGCGGGTGAGCCGCAAGAGTAAAAATTACACCCTAAATAGAAAGCAAACACGTAGAGGCAAGGAACAGACAACGAAGACTCTCAAAGTGACTATATTTTAATTTCGTCCAACTGTGTACAACTGGCTCAAAATAGTGAAACAGATAAAAGGCGAATCTGAAGTGGTGTAGGAAATAGCGCCAAATTAAACTCACCCACACTGAAAATACTCGCACACCAGATAAAATATCCCTCGCGTCGCAGAAACTTACAACTCAGAATCTATTTTCGTCTTCTTCCTTTTTCTTTTACCCGCGTTGAAGTTGATTATATCTCACTTTGTTGTCATCTGTACGAACCAAATGGCAATGTCTATCACACATATAACCCTCGAGTGTCAAGATATAACTCTCTTGTAGTAAGCATTATAGACGGACTACTAACACAAGTATCCCTGATTTTCGTGACGTTAGCTGCCTCAATGATCTCATGTGTTAATAGTTGTCTCCAATTACGGTGCTATTTTTGAAGTCCGCAGTGCACCCACAGCTATGACAGTGAATGCATAAAAGTGCGGAGTTTGCTATTCGGGTGTTGTTGTTATGTTCTTTTAATCTGTCATTTCCACATCTTCGAGTTTGTCCTATGTTACTGTCTGCCGCATGAGAGGGGAAAGGAATAGATCACTCCTTCTGAGGAAGGGATGTATGGGGTTCTATGCTTTTTAGTGCAGCCTATGATAGTTTTTTGTAAGCTGTTAATTTTTTTTTACATAAACCTGAGAGTTTGATGGGGGTGGAAAAGACTGCATTGGATGTTTGTACAATTCCCAATCTTCTCAAGGTTATGAGAAATTTTATGAATGTAGGGGATGACTATTGGTCTTTGGTTAGTGTATCTGTCGCATGACTTGCAAGAAGTGGTTTCACCTTTCTTAATCTGTTTGAGGAGAGTTTCGGTGACTGAAGTTAATAGATGTGAAGTATATCCCGCACCTAGTATCCAAGATACTTGTCCTGCAAAGCTTGTAAGGCCTGAACGTGGGCAGGACTTGAAAATAGATTTTTTTAAGCACTGATGGAATGCACCGAATTAAAATTGAGGAGCGGTTTTTTCCCTCTCGGCTCATACGACCAACAGGCATGACGGGGCTGAAGAGTCAATCTTAGGTCCAGAAATCTTAAGAATCCTTGCTCTGAAAGCTCGTGTGTAATCTTCTTAAGATTTCTGGACCTAAGATTGACTCTTCAGCCCCGTCATGCCTGTTGGTCGTATGAGCCGAGAGGGAAAAAACCGCTCCTCAATTTTAATTCGGTGCATTCCATCAGTGCTTAAAAAAATCTATTTTCAAGTCCTGCCCACATTCAGGCCTTACAAGCTTTGCAGGACAAGTATCTTGGATACTAGGTGCGGGATATACTTCACATCTATTAACTTCAGTCACCGAAACTCTCCTCAAACAGATTAAGAAAGGTGAAACCACTTCT
Organism: Ixodes scapularis; assembly: GCF_016920785.2. Lineage (NCBI taxonomy): Eukaryota > Metazoa > Arthropoda > Arachnida > Ixodida > Ixodidae > Ixodes > Ixodes scapularis. The sequence continues at coordinate 29,364 of NW_024610011.1, forward strand.
TGCAAGTCATGCGACAGATACACTAACCAAAGACCAATAGTCATCCCCTACATTCATAAAATTTCTCATAACCTTGAGAAGATTAGGAATTGTACAAACATCCAATGCAGTCTTTTCCACCCCCATCAAACTCTCAGGTTTATGTAAAAAAAAATTAACAGCTTACAAAAAACTATCATAGGCTGCACTAAAAAGCATAGAACCCCATACATCCCTTCCTCAGAAGGAGTGATCTATTCCTTTCCCCTCTCATGCGGCAGACAGTAACATAGGACAAACTCGAAGATGTGGAAATGACAGATTAAAAGAACATAACAACAACACCCGAATAGCAAACTCCGCACTTTTATGCATTCACTGTCGTAGCTGTGGGTGCACTGCGGACTTCAAAAATAGCACCGTAATTGGAGACAACTATTAACACATGAGATCATTGAGGCAGCTAACGTCACGAAAATCAGGGATACTTGTGTTAGTAGTCCGTCTATAATGCTTACTACAAGAGAGTTATATCTTGACACTCGAGGGTTATATGTGTGATAGACATTGCCATTTGGTTCGTACAGATGACAACAAAGTGAGATATAATCAACTTCAACGCGGGTAAAAGAAAAAGGAAGAAGATGAAAATAGATTCTGAGTTGTAAGTTTCTGCGACGCGAGGGATATTTTATCTGGTGTGCGAGTATTTTCAGTGTGGGTGAGTTTAATTTGGCGCTATTTCCTACATGATGAATACCCAACTTGCCCAAGCATCCATTTAAGAGAATCTGATGAATCAGCAGAGAAAGGAAAGGATAAAGAACAGAGGGGTCCCTCAGACAGAACTATCATAATATCCCCAGAGATAGCCCACCTTAAATTAAAAGCAAATTGGGTGAAAATAAGGAGTGGGCTACTCTCGCTGTGCGATACAAAAATGTTGACAAAATGACAGTTTTAGATTTCATGACCTGCAAAACTTTTAATCGAAGGGAGTGGCGATGAACAAGAGAGGACTGTCCTTCCCAGTCAGCAGTGTTCGCTTATCTCCCGCCGTGGCTAAGTTACACCTCTGCCGAGGTCACCATTGGCGGGGGGGGGGGGGGGGGAGGGGGTTATCTTGATGGCTAGAAATGGGCTGTCTTTTGGAGTTTTTGAAAAAACAAATACCGAATTGTGCCAAATATAGGGGTGGGTTATCTTTCGGGGGTGGGCACCTCTTGGGATATCACGGTAGGTCAGCTAGGGTCGGAGGAAAGCTGCCTTACCTTGGACAATGCATGCGAAGAAGCAGACACATTATTTTCGGAAACCATTGTCACGAGAGATATGAAAATTTCATGTCCCTTACCATCGCATTCTCGGTAAATGCCCAAATTTAGAAAGACTGCTCCTTTCGATTTCCAGCAACCAGGACCCTGGGGAGGCACAAGAATAGTGACAGATATGAAATTTGTGGTCTTTCGTGACATACGTTTTGAGAATAATGTGTCTGCTCCCTTGCTTGTGTTATTCAAGGCCATGCAGCTTTCTTCTGACCCTAATTGACCTTGGCCTGCCTCTGTTCTTTATCCCTATTCTTATTTCCACTGGCTCTTCAGATTCTCCCTTCACCTTGTTTACTCCTTGTTTACTCTTTTCGTTCGAGTGCCCCTGGCACAGTCTTGGACAAAAATAGAATAGTGTCGTTTTGAGTGTTATGTAGTATCTGTTCTTTGTCTATACGTGCTTACCGTGTTTGCACCATTCCAACAAACACTTTTTTTTTTCGCCAAAATCTGTGCCCAAAACTACATGTGCATTAAGGCCCGTTCACACTCTTGCGACCGAGTACGACTGAGAGACACGAGATCTCTTACAACTTCTTAAATGTTTTTAGAATGAGGGAACATACTGACATTGTGGCGCCATCTATGCGGTGACCCTGGAACTGCATTTCACAAGAGCGAATGTTTTGCGGGATTTTCGAGGTCAAATGTGCGTAATACCTATAGAAAGGCTCGTTCATAACATTGTCAAAAGTTTTTCGAGCCAAGAAAGAAAGGATAATTCTCGAGAAATAAAAAAAAATATGCCGGACCGCCGAGTTTACACTGCTTCCCAATTGATGGCGCCAGTGTGTTTTCTGGTTTAACAAGTTTTAAGGAACCCAGGTTTAAGAGGTCGCAAGAGTGTGAACGGGCCTTTACATTCGAAACCAAAAAGCGAAATTCAAGAAAAACTCGATGCTCGGCATAAGGTGGCTAGCCCCATTGCCATCGTGACCGTTTCTTTACGTTCACCATTTCGGTATATGTGTCACGCACATTCTCTCGCATCTAGACTCGTGTCTGTCATCTTAAAATGGGGAAGAAAAAAATTCACTGAGGTTTTATGTAAACGAAAGGCCATCACGCTGGCAGAACAAGGTAACGACAGAGCAGCACTGCGTGGCCTCGCAATCCCAGCCACCCAACGAGCTCACTAATGTTGTTTGAAGGACGACCCTGGCAGAAGCGACGGCCCCGCACTCGTACATGCGCAAGAAGCACGGCACTCAAAATGCGTTAGAAATCTAGTATTACCTTTGTGGATAGCGAAGAAGCGTCGTGGGACTCTTTCAACGACTAGTGCACAACATTTATTTTTGGTGTTGGCGTACGTTTCATAACATTTCACCTGTGAACTATGTGGTCAATCTTTGTTATTTTACCTCCGCAGTAGAATCGGCAGCAATTTTCTTTTTGATTATTTTGAGGCTAACTCTAACTGCACGTTAGAATTGGGGACGCGTTAGAATCGGGCAAACACGGTAAGCTTCCTGTTTATGGTGTATTTGTCAGCAAAAATCGTTTGCTCACCCACATTTTTTTTTTTTTTTTTTCACTTCAAATAAACTTGCAGCATAGTTTGCTGCTGCTCTGGATCATGATGTGTTTCTGCAGTCACTGCCAACGGAGGATGCCATTGGCATAACCAACATGGTTGAAAACAGATAAGAACTGCATGGCTAAAAATCAAATAGACCAGTGGGCAACCTGCAACCTTTCAGACAAAGGATCATAACAACGAAAACTACTAAATAAGTTGTGATTTAGAGTAATGACCGTTAACTAGTGGAACTGACAAGTGGCAATTTCGAGCAGCTCTTGTAGCAGGGAACAATAGGTTTTGGAGCAGAGGTTCCCACTCTTGGAGCAGACAATTTGGAGCTTTCATGTCAGAAAATTTTATACAATCTCTTTGCGAGTTAGTTAGCCCGTGGAAAATAACTGCAGTTGCTGGAGTGTTGGGAGACTATTTAAAGTGTCATACCTGCAGAGGGTTTGGCCGCTAGAGATATTAGGGGCGAAGCTTTTTAGGGGCTAGCCATGTCCGTATGTCCGGCCGCCGTTCGGCGTCGGGTGCTCGTGCTCGTGAGCTCTGGTGCTCCTGTAGGGCAAAAAAAAAATTGAAAAAAATTGGAAAAACAAATTATGAAAACAGAAAAAGAAGAAAAAGAGTAGGGGGGTTCTGAGATGCCATCCCATCTGTCTTAAGAAAACCACATAATCTCCTACTTACATGAATGAAAGTGGCACCATCAGCACTACCTATGACCAAAATCAGTATCAAGAAAAAGAAGAAAAAAAAGAGATGAGGGTTCTGAGATGCCATCCCATCTGTCTTCTTAAAAAAAAAGAAGAAAATTACACATTCTCCTACTGAAAGGAATGAAAACGGCACCATCAGCACTACCTATGACCAAAATCAGTATCATCAGCACCACCCGAGCTTCGCCCCAATCAACATCATTCACCACGCGGAGAGGCGGTCATTTTTTTTTTATTTATTGAACATTCATGTGCAGGTAATTTTGCAGATGTCTCAATTTACCTATTAGGAATAACAACGGAGTCTTCGGTTCGTGTTTGACGTAGAAAAGATGTTTTTTGGCTGCTTTGTAGGGGGTTCGTATCACGGTGACGTAATTGTCATGAGTTTGACATCAAACGGACACTTTTTTGTTAATTATGTCTCACGCTGCTCTCTGCTGTGTAGTAGTTAGGCATGTGCAAATAATTCGGCTTGAAGCAGATTCAAAGTGTATAGTGGTTTTGAGCAAATATTTTTTTTATCGAATATTGAAAAGTTGCTTCACCTTTTTCTATGCCTTTCACTGTTGTTACACAATGCCTAAAAGAAAATTCAGCTGAGCTCTCAAAGGTTGTTCCCATGATTCTAAATGCCAACCTATGAGCTCCGTTAAATTTAATCTAGCTATATTTATAGACTACGGCCTCAGTCCAATCCCTACATTGAGACGGTAAGTAAACGGCAGATTTTACATAAAATTAAACCTATAAATGGGCCCACCCATACCTAATTGAGGGGATTTATAAATATTCTCGCTATATGGCAAATATTTTCTTCAATTTCTGATTCAGAAGAAGAAAAAGAGCACAAATAACGAACACAAGTTGTTAGAACATCGCTGCCTAACGTATACTCTTGCATAATAGTCACAGTTAAATTTTGAAGATTTTACTACAATGTAAATATTGACAATCCCAATGTTTCCTCTTTAGTTTTTTCAATACACCAGGCGCGTGCGTGCACCATACCGCTTTGAAAGTGTTTTTCGCCTAAGCGCGCGACTGCGCTGCGGCAAAGCGAGTCCCGAGATCGCGGTGATAGCTCTGTGGGCATTGCTTGTCCGCAGTGCACTGGTGTTTGAGGAGAGGCGCGCTCAAGGGGGCTAACTTGCCGCGTTGGACACTTCGAAAAGTACGAACATTGCAGCCGATTTTTAAACGAATATCAAATACGATATTGTTTGAAACTACTATTTAGAAATCTGAATATTTGCGGCACCCTGCTCTTCACACGCAGTGCTTTAACAGAAAAAAAGCAACAAAGCAGACGGTACTTTGTTACTCAAATAATGAGTAGTTGCTGTGCCTTTCTCCATGCCTTTCACTACTGTTACACCATGCTCAAACGAAAATTTCAGCTGAACGCGCAAAGGTTGTTCCCAGGATTCTAATTGTCCACCTATGACCTCCATTAAATTTATTCTAGCTATATTTATAGACTGCGGCCTGAGAAAGTCCAATGCCTACATTGAGACTTATCAGTGCTGAATGCTGGGCTAGTTGGTATTGGTCTTGGATTGCCAAAGGCATGGTAGCGCTTTTTAGACGACGAAAGAAAGACAAGACAGACACGAGCGCTCTCTGTCTTGTCTTTCTTTTGTCCTCGTCTTAAAAGCGCTACCATGCCTTTGGCAACCCAAGGCCTACATTGAGAAGGCGAGTAAACAACACATTTAACATAAAATTAAACCAATGTCACGTGCCACACTTTGTTTCCTTTTCAAGGACAGCCCCCTCTTGGCGCAGGCATGGTGCAAATTGTGCCCAAATACAGCCTTTGTAGCAGCATGTAGCAGGTTATTTGTTCTGGCGCAGTTTGGCCCAAATGGCGCAGCAGTTCCACCACTGGTTTAGTCAACGTGTTTAACATCATTGTTGTCATTTATCTGAAGCCTTATCTGAAATCACTGGACATATATTTTCCTATCATCTGGAAACGTTTAAACAGTTTGTGACAGCAAAGTGTTATCACCTAAGCTTTCTGCCACACTATGTAAAACTTGGGATTTCAGACTTTTCGAACCATAACTACAGACAATTGCGTCTGCTCTGCATTAGGCAACGAGGTGGTGGCACTCATGAGACAATTGGACCATGGACTGTCGATTTTCTAAATGTAGCTTATTTAGTGGCCCTACCTTTACGAAAATATGTGTGGACGTCCTATGTCTATACCAGAGGTGGCCAGGCCGACCAGGCCTAAGAGCCGCAAACGAAACCACGAAACTTCTAAGAGCCACGGGGGGGGGGGGGGGGAGGGGAGGAAGGAGGAGGAGGAGGAGGAGGAGGGGGAGGACGAGGCGGCCAAGTTGAATTTTTGTTTAGAGTCTGACTGTACGTATGAGTGCACAAGGCTGTACGGCAGTACGTATGGAGGTACAAGGCTGCCAAACCGCGAGCCGTACTTCATTCTGCCTGAATTCCCTTCTTTTTTTCCTGGGGAAATGCGGGAAGGGGGGGCGGGGGGAAGGGGGGGTCCCCATACGAGGGATCTGCGAGCCGTTTTTGGACCAGCCAAGAGCCGCGTGCGGTTCGCGAGCCGCGGTTTGGCCACCCCTGGTCTACACTTTTGCCGTTCTATTACCCCTTTGTTCATCCTACGGATTCCTGTAGACAGTTCTTGGACCATTTATGTACCGCTGGTTTACCATAGAACAGCCACAACAATGCTATAGGGATCTCCGCCAAACAAAACGTTTTTCATTCCTTCCCGTTTCTGTGCTATGGTCCTGGTGAGTCTATGGACATCCTATTGCCTCTCTATGGTGTGAGCTATATATTGGTACGTTAATAAAGTAATGCCGGGTAGACGTTTTCTTTACGTATAGCAAGGTGTCAGAGTTAAAGAGTTGTTAATTGAGCGCCAAGGATCAATTTTTTACATTGATATCTGGAGGCCTGTCCAAACTCGGCAGCATATTCATTGTGGAGATGGAAGTGTTCAGTATGTACCGGAATAATTCCTTTAATTTCTCAGTGGCAGGTAGGCTAATGTGGGTCTCTGCGGCCCCCGCAGATATTTCCAACTTTCACGACCCATAGGGGGCACACTGGTGCCTATCAAAATGGTGGTCATCTGGATGCTCGTCGTAGAACAGCGGTACTAGGCTGGGTCTGCGACGCGTAAGTAATTCTTGTTTTTCTATATACGAGCAGTATCAGAGGAAGGTGTAAGCAAGCCCTTTTATTAGGAGGCCAATCATTCAGGAGCTAAGAAGCACGATTCTCTCACCGTGGTACCACCATCGCTGAAAGTTGCGAATACCCCCTGCATTGGACGACTTCACGAAGGCAACAGCAGTTGTGGTCTGCCTATGCCTTATGTTCTGCCTATGGATGCTGCTCTATAGAACGTCCTAGGAGTGTCCATACATATTTTTGTGAGGGTAATGGCAGGCATTGGTCCAACCACTTTCGCCAAACATCTGCCAATGCGAACGCCAGATCAGCAGCCAACCAGTGCCACCCGTCAGCCACTGCATGGCGCCCTGCCAATGGCACTATACCAGCCCAACGACCGACATGGTGCCACACTCGACCACTGCTGCTCTGCCGATGGCACAATACCAGCTCAACGATCGGCCTTGTGCCGCCCTTGGCCACTGGTGTTCTGCCGGTGCCACTATATCATCTCGGTGGCCGACCCAAAGCTGCCCCGGCCGCTGGCGTTCTGCCCGTGCCACGATCTCGGGTAAGTGGCCGACCCAAAGCCGCTCTCGGCCGCTGGTGTTCTGCAGGTGCCACGATCTCGGGTAGGTGGTTGTCCCAAAGCTTCCCTCGGCCACTGGTGTTCTGCAGGTGCCACGATTGCAGGTCGGTGGTTGTCCCAAAGCTGCCCTCGGCCACTGGTGTTCTGCTGGTGCCACCATATCATCTCGGTGGCCGACCCGAAGCTGCCTCGGCCACTGGTGTTCTGCTGGTGCCACTATATCATCTCGGTGGCCGACCCAAAGTGGCCGCTGGTGTTCTGCCGGTGCCACGATCTCGGGTAGGTGGCCGACCAAAAGCCGCCTCGGCCACTGGTGTTCTGCAGGTGCCACGATCTCAGGTAAGTGGTTGCCCCAAAGCCGCCCTCGACCACTGGTGTTCTACAGGTGCCACGATCGCAGGTCGGTGGTTGTCCCAAAGCCGCCCTAGGCCACTGGTGTTCTGTCGGTGCCCTTATATCATCTCGGTGGCCGACCCAAAGCTGCCCCGGCCACATGGTGTTCTGCTGGTGCCACTATATCATCTCGGTGGCCGACCCAAAGCTGCCCCGGCCGCTGGTGTTCTGCCGGTGCCACGATTTCATCTCGGTGGCCGACCCAAAGCCGCCCTTGGCCACTGGTGTTCTGCAGGCGCCACGATCGCAGGTCGGTGGTTGTCCCAAAGCTGCCATAGGCCACTGGTGTTCTGCCAGTGCCACTATATCATCTCAGTGGCTGACCCAAAGCTGCCTCGGCCACTGGTGTTCTGCTGGTGCCACTATATCATCTCGGTGGCCGACCTGAAGCCGGCCTCGGTCACTGGTGTTCTGCCGGTGCCAGGATCCCAGGTCGGTGGCCGACCCAGTTGCTGCCCTCGTCCACTGGTGTTCTGCCGGTGCCAGGATCCCAGGTCGGTGGCCGACCCAAAGCCGCCCTTGCCCACTGGTGTTCTGCCGGTGCCAGGATCCCAGGTCGGTGGCTGACCCAAAGCCGCCCTTGCCCACTGGTGTTCTGCCGGTGCCAGGATCCCAGGTCGGTGGCCGATTCAAAGCCGCCCTCGGCCACTGGTGTTCTGTCGGTGCCAGGATCCCAGGTCGGTGGCCGACCCAAAGCCACCCTCGGCCACTGGCGTCCTGCCGGTGCCACGATATCATCTCGGTGGCCGACCCAAAGCCGCCATCGGCCACTGGGGTCCTGCTGGTGCCAGGATCTCAGGTCGGTGGCCGACCCAAAGCCGCCCTCGGCCACTGGTGTTCTGCCGGTGCCAGGATCCCAGGTCGGTGGCCGACCCAAAGCCACCCTCGGCCACTGGCGTCCTGCCGGTGCCACGATATCATCTCGGTGGCCGACCCAAAGCCGCCATCGGCCATTGGGGTCCTGCTGGTGCCAGGATTTCAGGTTGGTGGCCGACCCAAATCCGCCCTCGGCCACTGGTGTTTTGCCAGTGCCACGATATCATCTCGGTGGCCGACCCAAATCCGCCCTCGGCCACTGGTGTTTTGCCAGTGCCATCGATATCATCTCGGTGGCCGACCCAAAACCGCCCTCGGCCACTGGTGTTTTGCCAGTGCCATCGATATCATCTCGGTGGCCGACCCAAATCCGCCCTCGGCCACTGGTGTTTTGCCAGTGCCATCGATATCATCTCGGTGGCCGACCCAAATCCGCCCTCGGCCACTGGTGTTCTGCCGGTGCCACGGTATCATCTCGGTGGCCGACCCAAAACCGCCCTCGGCCACTGGTGTTTTGCCAGTGCCATCGATATCATCTCGGTGGCCGACCCAAATCCACCCTCGGCCACTGGTGTTCTGCCGGTGCCACGATTTCAGGTTGGTGGCCGACCCAAATCCGCCCTCGGCCACTGGTGTTCTGCCAATGCCACCATGCCAGCTCGGTGGCCGACCCAATACCGCCCTTGGCCCTTAGTCTTCTGCCGGTGCCCGGCCATTGGTGCCCAGCCGATGCCTGAGCCAGGGGTGCTCGGCCATGGGGCCCGGCCCTCCCAAAGCCCGGGCAGGTGGGCCTTTCTTATGCCGAGGGACCATAACGAGGTCGGCACCGACCTCTTTGGCCGGGCAATGGCCGATGAAAAATGGCTCGGCCATGGGGATATGGCCATCCTTCGGCCGAGCTCCCCGTGCTACTTGGGTAATACCTAGTTTGATGACTAGGAAACAACACGGAGGACTAGAGAAATGTGATGAATATAAACAAATAAAGCTGGTCATGAATTGAAGCATACTTAGGTATGTGAGCCACACAACTTCCAGCTTCAATCTCAAGAAAAACAAACAAAGCCTTTAATGATTTCGAAAATCGGAACAATCCTGGCAGGAGTTTTACAGACTTTGGCGATTGCACTATGTGATCAGCAATCAGGCTACAGGTGTTTTTTTTTATTGTATTAATCACCTTGATTGCAACTGGCCGTAGCTGTGAGTAGATTCGAATAAGACAAAGCCTCTAAAGAAGGCAGCTCGTATTGTACGTCTTCTGGCCACGGGCGAAGCCGAAAAGCCAGTAGGCCGCCATGACCGCAGTAAAGCCTTCGAAAAGCCAAATGATTCCCTCCTGCATATAAAAGCAGAATTGATTCAGTCAGAGAATAATAAAGGCCGCACTGATGAGTATGATTTTAAGCATGAATTGCTTTTAGCTCCCGGCCACCAAACTGATGACATATCTTTTTGGGAACTAATGCCAAAAATCACTTCAAAACATCCCAGGTTTCGAAGTTGACATTTGCGTTGGTTTTCTTATTTGAAACCGGCTTTGAAACCTACTGGGTCTTGAAGTCAGTTCTGGATCAAAATGGTGTGCACTAGCAGGGTTCAAAATTTGCTGTCAAAATTTTGTTTCCTTGAGACAAGGAAACAAAAAGGAACATACACACCACCGTCTCAAAACCAGCACAGCCTACAGCTGTCATTTATTTCCACAAGTCTTCTTCCTTGTCATCCCACACGCTACACATGCTATGGAACCTATTCCTATACGCACTATGAAACCTATTAATTCCGAACTACAGCTTTAAAAAAATTATCCAACATTCAAATTACTTTTTTGTATGCCATCTCACTACCGAATTCTAAACCAAGAGCGCATCATTCGTTTAAACAGTTTGAAGCAATCGTCTGACGAGGAGCCCGTTGTCGGGCACCATGACAGAACAGCACACGACAAAACAGCACGCGACAAAACAGCACGGTCAAAACAGCACGCGTCAAAACAGCACAGCGTCAAAACAGCCCGACGACAAAACAGCACGCGTCAAAATAGCACGCGACAAAACAGCACAGCGTCAAAACGGCAAAGCGACAGAAGATCACGTGCCAAAACAGCACGGCGGTAAAACAGCACAGCGTCAGAACAGCACAGCGTCAAAATAGGACATTGACAATACAGCTAGGGTTTGGCGTATTCGGTTTTTATTATTTTGAAACTCGGCGTACATTTTTCGGTTTTTATTACAAGCAGAAGTTTTCGGTTGATTGCTGAGAATATTTGTACACGCATAAACTTTTCAGTTCTTTTCGGTTTATTGACGAAAACCAGTATACTGACGAAAATGCAATACCTAAAGGCGTTTGTTTAAAATGAATAGTAAGTAAACCAGGTACTGGATTTCTTATTTGCTGATGTCTGTGGCAGCCGACGCGACCTGTTCTTCAAGACGCTATGGGGCTCTATCGTGATCTGACGTCATCGTCACGGGCTCGTATTTGTACGCAGGACGAAGACGAGCTTTACTAACACTTCGGTCGGAGAGGCAAATATCAAAATCCAAAAATTTCCAATCATTGTACTCAGTGCGTTGTTCCCCCATTTTCACGACTGCGAGAGGTGGTTAATTCGCGCAGACCAAGAAACGACAATAATGCAAGCGTATTTATGCCCTCCTCTAGTAAACGGAAGCTAGGGGTGTTAAAAAATGTGCGGCATTTACGGATGCCCTTTAATTTCATTGTACAGTCCACGATTAAACTCTCTTCTTTGAAGAGAGAATTCGGCACACAAAGCCCTATCTTGTGAAAAACCCAGATTTCGTCCTGACGACCATTGCGTCGGTTTAACCTTTGTTGAAAGTTAAACCGATCTTGGACACAAGCTGAAAACTGCGAAAGGAAGTGGTGATACGTTCAGTAATGAGGCACATTTCTCCACCCACCCCTCCAAACGCCCTCGAAAATACTTACCTTTTTCAGTTAAAACCGAATTTGTAAAAAACTATTTCGTCGTACTTTTACCGGTTTTATCAGTTTAAGCCGAAAACGCTGAACCCTAAATAGAGCGTATGGAGTTAAAAACAAATTCACGTCTCAAAGTAGGAAGGAGTGGAAAGTCTAGGCCAATTCCTCCAAGGTCAACTCGTCGACGGCCAATATGTCGAATCCGTCCTCATGGGAGCAAGTTGGGAGTGGGGAGTATACTCGATGCGCACATGAAGGTTCCGTGGGCAGTACCGAAGCCCCCGCTGGTGCGTATTATGGCTATTTCTCGAGCAGTTCTGCTAACGTTGACGCGCAAGTTTGCTGGTGACGTTGTCTACAATAAATGAATCAATCGCACGGCAACATGTTGTTGTTAGTTGTTAAAAGAAATTTAAAAAAAAGAAGTGTGTGCGGCAACGGTGTGCTTAGAGTTAGCCCATGCTGTGCGGCTACAGCATTAAGGCTATGGCATGTTTCTGCTTCCCCGGTTTCCACTCGATCGAGGCCTTCGTCGGCAATAATCTGTGAATTTAACTCAAAACAACTTCCCGCCTGCAAGCTGCAGCTGCGTGTTTCTGCAAATTTTGTTCACGACGAATGAACCCCACAGAATTCGTGCTCATGGTACATCATGAATTCGCTCGACATTAAGTTGCCTTATCTTCCCGGTTCAATCAATGCATCTGTAATCAACGCATCTCCCGCTTTTTTGGGGGGACGTTTTCCACTTAGGTGGTAATTACGAAACGACGAGTACCCTTACCGGACCGCCGAAAACCAGACGGTTCATAACTTGAACTTATAGGTTTCTTTTTCCCAATAACTTTTTCTGTGCTTGGGAGAAGAGCGTGTTGGTTTAAGTCATGGATGAAGAAAGAAAGATGTGGTTGTGTTATCCCTGTTTTAATTGTTTTATTCTTTCTTCATCAATAACTTTTTCTCTTTCGCTGGGTCAAAAAAAAAAAGACCTGACAACGCGGTTGACATTGAGGCGAAGATATCACCTCTAACTACCCAATCTCTTCAAAGATCAGCGCAGTTAAGTAGTAGTAACTACTGCTAACTTCATTTGTTTTTAGCAATCACACAGCAGCACCAGTCGGGACACTGACTTAGCAATGAAATAGGCAATAAATTCCTTTATAACCTAGCGACAATAAACGAAAGGGTTAAGGGGGTTCGAAAATATTCGCGCAGAGGGAGGTGAAGAATGCGCTCGAAGTTGCTACATACGTGCTGTTTTGTCGCTGTGCTGTCTTGACGCCGTGCTGTTTTGGCACGTGCTCTTCTGTCGCTTTGCCATTTTGACGCTGTGCTGTTTTGTCGCGTGCTATTTTGACGCCTGCAGTTTTGTCGCCGTGCTGTTTTGACGCTGTGCTGTTTTGACGCGTGCTGTTTTGACCGTGCTGTTTTGTCGCGTGCTGTTTTGTCGTGTGCTGTTCTGTCGCGTTCCCCCGTTGTCGTCACGCTTTGACGGCGCACTTTAGTTCACCTTTCTGCCGACGTCTTGGGGAGGGGGGGGGGGGGGTCTCAGGCATCGTCCCCGCGCGAATATTACCACAACTGTTTAATTGATTGGTGCGGCACACAAACTTCTGTTCGGGCTGGAACTTGGTCAACAGTGTCTGAGATGAGCCCGACGCCCATTTCAGATGTCAAATAAACTTTCGAAATTGCTTTATAATCTCTTTAAGAGTTTGAATGCAGGCGTCTATAATTCGCAAAATTTAGTGGCCGCGATTATGTCCTCTGCACCGATTTGCAAAAATAAATGGTTTTACAGTAATGATTCAGACTGTGATTTATTGGGAATTAACCAATGCTGTTAATAACATGCTCTGTATTGTCCGCTCTGCTGGTGTTTTTTCTGCCGTCATTGCATCCACGCAGCTTGAAAGTGCACTGATTTATGCGATTGGTGGCACGCACACACCGTGGCACTCCACTTCATAGCGTGGCATGTGGTAGCAGCAAAAGCCTCTGCCAAAAACATGCTAAGCACAGCATTTGTGGCGGCAGAAAAGATACAAGGCTATTATCTTGTTCCCGAGAGTATATGTTGCAGGTTAAGACGGTACGGTGAGGGGAAGAAGCTCCGTCTATACTCTTTCCACTTTAACAGAAAGGATGCTATAGAGAAAAGAAGGAAACCGCCAGTCGTGGCAAGCAAACCCTTTTTGGACTGGCAAAAGTGATGGGAGACGCCAGGCAGTGTAAAAAAAGGGGAAAGGGGGGGGGGGGTGGACTGCAAACGTGTTTACCAAGAATAAAAAGGGGGAACAGTGAAAAGAGGTATTCTTCTGTAGATTCCTTTTTCTCCCGGAGCTGTGAATGTGCCATGGCCGGACTGGGCTCAACTCAATGCCCCAAATCATATTTAAAAAAGAAATTATTGCCGGCAGAGTTTTGCGGACTCCTAAAATGCCTTTACGGAAAGGTTCCACAAACCCTCTTTCCAGAACCGTTGGCCTAGATTGCGGGCATGGGCATCTGCAGTACGTTTTGCGGGAAAAGGAGGGGGAGGGGGGCAAACCTTGTTTTCTTTCAAAGTTATAGGTTTGAAAGCTACACCTTTTCAGAATAATCCCCCCCCCCCCCCCTTTTCCGCCACTTTGCTGACGCCCATGATTGCGGGCACCTCATCACTTACAAAATGTTTCCTAGGACCCATGTGTAGAAAGTAGGAGCCACCATTCAAGCCCCTGTCATGACTACAGTGCGGACATATCACAATAGCAGGGAAGAACAATAAATAATAATGGACAGTCTGACCGGAAACAATATTGGTACAGTTTCAGACTCGCTGCTCAGCTTGCCAGCTGAGCCAGGCTAGAAAAACGAAATTGGCAAAGTGAACGAGTTGCGAGTATAAAGATGCAACAACAAAATCCTACTGGCATTCTTAAAAAATGTTGGGGCCTTCTTGTCAATGGAAAAGGCACTCAGTAATTAAATCCAATACTCTTTCGGATAGTGAGATTGATATCGAGGTAAGGTGGGTGCTTGTCCCAAGCTCTTGTTTTAGCACCAGTGGGTGTCAAGTTACACACAGCCAGAAAACAAATCAGCATAGCCAAACGAAGCACAGGACAATCACATCCTAAAAATAGCCGATGTTCCATATTTCAATTAGTTTTTGATCTCGCTCTGCGCAGCACACAATTCATAGCAGACGATTGTCCCTTTTTGGCTCTGTTCGCAGATGACTTGCCGGTCTGTTCGTCGTTTTGTTTCTGTCAGAGAATGGTACCTACCTAGTAGCAAACAAACTCATTATTATTCCCTCATGTTAGCAGACGATGCGTCTGGTAGCGGTATTTTATAGCGAGTTCGTTTCACACGCACTGGCACCGTTCGAGTTCTCTCCCAGAATGCATCGCACTCGCAGAGTGTTGCACAGAGAACTTGACTCAAACGAATTCGCCAAATGCACCAAGTGCGGAAGACTGATGCTGCCGCCATCTATGTTGTAGAAAGAATAGCGACCTCAAACCGAAACTGGCGCCTTGCTGTTCGGAGTGATGGGTGGGAATGCGAGAGTACAGTCGCTACCAGCGTTTATCTACAAACGTTGGTCGCTGCAGCCTTTAGTTTATAGTTGCGATGACTTCAAGCAACACGGCTGTCATAGGGATAGTTACAGACGGCGTAAATTTCCGCAACCAGCTGTCTACAAAGCAGCTGGTTGCATCTTTCAATTCTCATAACCGTTTACACTGAAGAAAATGGATGATGCTGTCCGAGCAGAAGCTTGATCCATTTCAGCATGGCATTATGCGTGGACCACTGAAAGGGTACGCCTTAAAACTAGTCTGCTGGAATACCCAGCAAAACTTTTCGATTTTGATCGTCATTACAGGTGGATCAGATATTAGCTTTGGTGAGGGCGTCGAGAACGAGAGCTTTCTCGAACAAAATATGACGGGGCAAGTTAGCTGAAGTAGGTAAATGTTAAACATGATGCTGTTGCCCAAGCCTCGGGTAAAATCACTAAATTTAGCTTTCTCTGATGCTTATTGGGCAGTCAAAGTTCCTGCTGGGGCAGTTTTGTCGACAAATGTACAATTTTTCACCCGCACACGTTGGTGATAAACATCTCGGGGGCCGCTGATGCATTTGTTCTGAGCATTTCTTTACACACTGGTATATTTCAGCGTTTTTATGGCAACAGAGCGACTTAAAACCTCCAAATAAAGCACAGTTTGTCAACTGCTTCCTTCATGAAATAGGAGACGCCCACAGTTCAAGCTCGCGTTTGATTCCGTTGCCCGCGGGACGCAATTTCTATCAGAAAATCTACTTTTTTTCCTTTCAGTTCTGCGACACATCGTAGCAGACAAACTTTCGTCATCTGCTCCAGCACCTTGCCGGCCTAGCTGGAGCGAGGCACGACGAGATTGCATTTTGGCGCAATCTCGATTTTCTCAGTGCAGCGAGTGCATGCACGCGTGGGGTGTCAGCAATGAAACGAACTCTGAGAGTGCAACCACTTGTGGAGTGCCGGCTGAAACGAACCCGCTCCACGCTGCGAGTGGACACGCGTGAAAACGAGTGCCGTGAAACGAACTCGCTAATACTTGGTGAAGAAAGGTAAAAAACACAGGCGAGCTGGTGAATGGTATCCATAATAACCCTGAGACGAAGGAAAAATAAAAAAACGGACAGTACAACGAAGCTGTGTTAGAGACTTCGTTGTACTGTCCGTTTTTTTATTTTTC
Source organism: Ixodes scapularis (assembly GCF_016920785.2). Taxonomy (NCBI): domain Eukaryota; kingdom Metazoa; phylum Arthropoda; class Arachnida; order Ixodida; family Ixodidae; genus Ixodes; species Ixodes scapularis. Next base: position 45,575 of record NW_024610011.1, read on the forward strand.
CTTCGTCTCAGGGTTATTATGGATATCGCTAATACTTCTTCAGTGCAAGCCGGTTGAGACATCAATGACCAAAATCGGGCTCTCGGTGAGTTGGAATGGCAAACTGAGAATGATTTCATGACCAGGGGCCAAACAAATAACAGGTGCATTGTATGGTGAGAGTATTAGCACCGAGAAGTTTGGGTGGCGACCTTTTACAGCGAGCCGGGGTGACGTCCTGCTGAGGACAAAATTTACCCCCTCACTCGCCCTACAAAGGCCGAGACGGCGTTAGCTGTCGGCATATTACTTTCGTTTTTTTTTTTTGTGCGCATTTTACGTAGGAAATGTGAATTATTATATGCGGCCTTATTGAGGTATGGTCTGTAGCTGCAGGCGAAACTTCAACCAACATTCCGAGCATGGTTTCCAGGGCAGACAGTGCATGAATCACAGATGGTATATGAAAAGGAAGAAATGCCACCAGACTTGCAGGAGCATTGCAATATATTTACATCCCGCAAAATCAACGCTGCTGATGATTTGAATAAATTAAGAGGTTTTTTTCAACTTTGTTTCTAAACAAAAACGTTTCAGCGAAAAAGCTGCACTCTGCTCGAGCAACATGTTAAATATATTCTGGGCCATGGGGAGAAAATTACAAGTGAGACCGCCCAAAGGCTTAAATGCCATTTGTATGCCCGCAAAGCGGGGTCTGGTGTTCGCCTAAAGCTCGAGACAAATGGACGGCAGAATCGTCCGATCCGACAGTCCGAACGCCGCTCCGAATTGAGACACACGCACACACTTCCGATCTTGCAAGCGACACAACGATCCGTTCGGCTCCGCCCAGGAGATCCTACTTTAAAGCACTCCAGCGGAGGTCCGCGCATAGATCTCTGGTCCCAGATTGATGGTTTAGCTCGCACGAGCGAAGCTAGGAGCTCGTTCTTGTTAGCGCGTGCATTCTTTGCCGGGGCCATCTTTCTCGAATGGATCAGCGGGATCCACGCGTCCGGCTTCCCGTCGCCCGTCCCGTTTTCTTATTCGTCCCGACAGACATCATGACGTTCGCGCTAGCTGTGCTGTCATCGGCTGGACGCATCCGACAATCCGTCCGCCGTGCAAAACTATCTGGCGCGTTTGGCGCATGTCGGATCGCCAATCCGACGCCTGAAGCGACCAAATTTTTCGGATCAGGCAGTCGTACTGTCGGATCGGACGTCGGATCGGATGGATTTTTCGCGCATGTGTCTCATGCTTAACTCATGAACCTGCAAAGAACAGAATTTTAGTGTCTGAAACACACCGCTGCTTCCACAACCCCTTGCACAACTGCCTTATATCGTGTGGAGGGGGCGGGGGGGGGGGGGGGGGTTCATCGACGGAGTTGCCTCCACCGATAGCTTTCCATACTTATAACCCAATTATAAGGGTAAACGTGACAAATACGGTTGGAAAAGCTATGAAAATTCTGTCGGCATAAATCTCACCCAGCGCCTTTTACACTGGGTAAACGAAGCCCCGCTTCTCAACGTGCTTACAGCTCACAACGGCCGTTGTTGACGGTGCCTTTCCCATCCTTAGTCTGACTGTCCATGCTCTTTTTAATCTCGAAGTTTTCGGGTGGTAGAATATGATACCAGCTTCTTTTTGAAAATTGCATTGCAGCGCTGAACAGTAGGTCAGCATGATCACAAACCTCCGATCATGACGAAACGGGCGCAGGGAAGCCAGCCAGATGCCAGAACGCGAAGCGGAGTCCGTCACCAGACGTCACGGTACACCTGACCCAATCAAGACGTGGCGACCGCAGCGACACTTGTGTTTGCTCTGAAGACTAATAGTACGCCGTGCAAGCAATACCATTGATCTCCACGACAATTTGCTGGATCGCGTGTCTCCGCTTGGTCGTTGCAGCTCAGGTGCGGCCACCGGATGGCCACCTTGGGACAAAGATTATCAGTCAACCTTTTGGAGCGTTGCGGAGGCTGGGCGGCAGTAAGCTGAAGACATGTTTTCTGCTCGTTCGTTGTCATTTACCGAAGAAGTTTGATAAAAAAAACCGAATGGTGAGAATTGCGTTTGAGAACACGTGGAAATTTTTACGAAAGCTCAGCACCGCAAGAAAAAGGGGCAACTCGTCCAACGCAAGTCTTACCGTTCTGGCGGCATGAAAAAGCTTCCTTGGCATGCCAAAGTGCTGCATCTTTGTCTTCGCACGCTTGAATACCGATCAAGAATTAACGCCATGTGGATTTGTTTCGTGAGTGCAAAGAGCATGAAGATGCATGTACCTCTGGAGCAGCATTTTACTTTACTCTTACGACTGTATTTGTAATTTGCGGCACTTGCATTCCAGAAGCGGGCATGATCCAGTGGCGACAAAGGAGGGGTAGGAGGCTATGGCGACGACGACAGATTGCACACAACCATATGGACGGGCCACGTTTGAAAAACTTCAGATATCGCCGCTTCATACTTTTGCCTTCGAAAACCTACCTTCTTCCACAGCATTGCTCTATTTGTGCTGTCATGTGATCCATTTGAGTAGATTTGGAACATAGCCATGGTTAATCCATAATAGCAACCACCGATTTCGTTTCCTATTGATAGCAACTCGCTGGAACAGCTGGGTGATAGAGAAGACGCCTATGTGCGACATACCTTCAAAGCTCTGCCATGGCATCGATTCTTGATAAGTATCCAAGCGTGAAAAGGCACAGAGACGCAGCAGTTTGGCAGGCCAAGGAAGCTTTGATCATGCCGCAAGACCGGCGAGACTCGACGTTCGACAAGTTGGGCCTTTTTCTTGCGGTGCCGCGCTGTTGCAAAACATTTTTTGCGATTTCAAAGGAAATTCTTATTGTTTACACATTGCGAGCGTTTGGCGCTCCTTTCACTAAACAGAGGGGAGCGCCGCCGGAGACCGACACTCGAGCGTGCTCTTCGTGCTCCGAGCATTTCTTGGAGCACAGGTGACTTCTTTGCGCTCCGTGATGTCACGTCCACAAACAAGATGGCTGTGCCATTGTTGAGATTGTTGAAACAAAAGGCGTAGCCGGGCAGCTGCTCCTTTTCAGTCCATTAGTGGTTAATCCAGCAGGTAAAAACAATTTGATTTGAAAGCCAAGACAGCAATTAGCATTTCGGAAAAGGTTTGTTCATGTGCCTTGCCTGAGAACAAAGTGATCTATCGATTGAGCCTGCTGATAGCTCGGCGACAGAAAAGTTGCCGAGAAGACAGTGGGACGGCTGCCCTTTTTAAACTGCTTAGTCCAGCTGCAGCGAATAAAGATACTTAGATTGGAAAGCCGAAGCATCAGTTAGCATTGCGGGAAAGGTTTGTTCGTGCATCTCGCCTGAAAACGAATTCATCTATTGAACGGAAGGTTACCGACAGCACAGCGACAGAAAAGTTGTTGAGATGAGAAGAGAGTCGGAGCGCTGCCCTTTCTAGGATGCTTTGCCCAGAGAATCAAGATACTTCGAATGGAAAGCCGAAACATCATGTTCATGTCTCGCCTGAAACGAATTGACGTGCTATCTATTGAACGACAGTGTTCCGGTATCGGCATAGCACATCAACAGCTTCCATCGCATTCCGCCTCGCTGCAATACGGAACCACGAAATATCTGGCAAGTGTGAGGGTTTCGTGCGTCGACAAACGGGTTCAAGAATGTTGTCTTTAATTCAAATATAAACAGCTTGCACGGTCAATAAATAGATCAGCCAAGGTGCCTTTCCCCGCACGTGCTCGAAGCGAGTCTCTAAACCTCTCAGAAATACTTAAACGTTCGTAGAAACTTCATAACGTCGCCGTCTCTTTTACTTTGTATTCTGCCGTTCTACACTGGCTTTAATTAATTTACCACCGAAATAATTTTGGCTTCTCCCACCCGTATCCACGGGATGCCAGGTTCGTCATAACCATGCGGTGGGAAGGAGCTTGTGCGGCTTGTCAATAGATTCGGTGTGTCGCGCTCCTGTACACCATGCGCCGTTTAGTTGCTGTGCCTGGAGTATGAAACTCGGAGCGTCAGAGTAGGTGTAAAGGAGTGTGGACTTAAAGGGGAGCTGCAATCATACTTAAGCGTCTACCTCTTTTGCGGTTTCCACGTCTCTTTGGGTTCGGGTAAGCCAGCGGGCACGGAGAGAATAACTAAATATCAGTGAGCCATATTTTAACCGGACGACGCGGAAACCTCCTCCACCAACGAGGGCGACCCGCGTTGCCGAAAGCGCGGAATATGTGACGTCTTTGGTCCTGGGCTTACTACTGGTCAGAGCCGCTAAAAGCTTTTTTTTTAGTCGATACAAAATATAAGTGTCGCGAACCGTTTTAATTATGTATGAAAGTAGTTTTTGTTCAGTATTTTAGATCAGAAAAGAAACAAATGCAGTTTATAAAGTACGGAAACAAGAAAAGACCCGTCGACAAACCCGCCATCAAGCGGTGAAAAAAACGGCGCATACAGTAAAACCTCGTTATAACAAAGTTGAAGGAGCGGTCGTAATTATTTCGTTATAACCATTAGTTTGTTATAGCCAATGTCCATTTCTTCCCACTATTAGCAAGCAAGGGGAATTTTGATTGCTTTGTTATATCCATTAGTTTGTTGTATCCCGTTTTGTTATAACGAGGCCTTACTGTACTAGAAAGGCGTAGTGGGATGAGGCTCCGACGAATAATGTGCTTAGAAAGGTCCTGGATGTACGCGGTGGCGCTGCGGTCGTATACCGGCTCGAGGATCCGACCGGTTTTGAGCGTTCCCAAGGCTTTCGGCGCGGGCTTGGCTGGCGATTTGACCCTTTGGCGGTATGGCAGCGCGAAGTGGCTCCCGTTCTGAACTGATCTTTACCTCGTGTTTACCGTCGTTTGTGGCCAATGAAGTGTTATGCCGAATTAGTCTTTAATCGCGCGGCAAATGCAATGCGAGCTGCCCTGGCCGCCCACTTCATACAGCCTAGTCAACACGTGCCTTAGTGGCACCCTCTCGAGCCGTCGACACTGAGTGCGGCAGCCGTGAGCGCTCGATGAGCTCACTACTTCACGGCCACTCAAACCAGGACCTACGACGTCATGAAGTATTTTATTTTTTGCTTGTTTTTGTAAGTCTAATTTGCCTATAACTTTTAAAATAAAGCGAAATTTGAGAAAAGTTTCTTTAAATTACTACTTTCAGTGCGCTCAGGTTCGGTCCAAATTAAAACCAGTCAAAAAGTTATTGCAGGGCCACTTTAACGCTCCCAATGACGACAAACGAGCAAAAAACATGTCTGCAGCACGCTGCCGGCCAGCCTCTGCAACGCTCCAAAAGGTTAATTTTTTTTGTCCCAAGATCCGGCAGCCACAATCACGGAGCGGGGAAGCGCAATTTAGCAATTGTTGTAGAGATCAGTAAAAAAAATATGGAATGCATACCCTCCTAGCATCCATCAGGTAGGGATAAGCATTCTGTGCAGTCTATATGCCCATCAATATCAACGCATGTAGCCATTTGCAGGCAGTCGCATCCTTTCGAAGATCAATCTGGCCTTCGTCAGGCACCAGCTTTCGCTCTCAGCACACAGCCACTGTTGATGGGCTTCGAGGCTGCTCGCATCTTCACCCTCCACAGGCGAGGCAGCCCCGGTCTGTAATTGTAGAATATGAATATGGCAGGTATTATTTGATAACACTTTATGTTTTGGCCGTGTAAAGAAAATCTGCATTCCATTTTCTAACATATCTGTTATGAAACAACAAGGTCAGGTGGAACGGCTCGAGTTCGCTGACTGAAAGACAGAGGGCTTAGCCTGAACCAATATCCTAGCAGCCTTCGATATTGGTGTGGGGGGAGGGAAGGCTGAACCTCTAAAGATGTCTTCAAATGATTCTCTAATTGCTTAACTCCAAAGTTTCAGGCTGCTGCACTTCAACGTTCTGAACTTTTGCCAACATATATTTGCGCTGTCGCTAACCATGTTCCATTTGCCAATTTTTTACACCCCCCTTCTCCTCCAATCAGAGCAGCACGAGAGTCCGCCGTGAACAGACTTGGCATCATCGTGTGTCATATATCCCCGATGATTGCCTTCCCCACTAAGATGCATTAAAGCCAAGGCTCGAGCACAAGCTCATAGCATCGCTAGATGGTCGCACTGCACGAACCCTCGTGCAGCCTGAGTATCTACTAGTGCTGGTAAAAGCGAGCGAGTTGAAAATGAATACTTAAAATCGAAAGAATAAAGCGCGAGGGACAAGCCCAGGACAACCACGTAAAGCCTGGTTAAAACAGTTGCGTTTCACCGCGTTGCGGCTGCGAGAAACCAGGACATCCCTACTGCTTATATCGCGAGCCAAGATGATTCTTTGAATTGGAATCCACGCTTCATACGAAGCACAGATGCTCCGGTGACTCGTTTTCGGTTCTAAACGCAACGCAGACAAACACACTCAAACGCAAGTGTCGGAACCGACCTTTACGGTACAGGCTCACAGTAAAGCTGTGAGCCCGAACCGTCTCGCACGTCTAGCCTTCGCTTTAGTACATCTCAGGATGAGACGGAATGTATCATAAACAAACCGATGTGGTCTCACCATTCTGAGCAGAAGTGCGTGAGTAACCGATGCTATTTTTGTGGTCGCTTGCACGTAAACAACCAAGGAGCTTGTACACAACGCCGGCATTCATCTGGCTTGAAAACAACTTGAGCGTTGGCTTGGCTTGGATGTCAGCTGCCCATTGTGCTTACTTGAACTTCACGAAATCCTCTAAATTGAGCAGGCTGCTTCTTGACTTCTGCTGTCGGCGCGTATGTCTGCAATTAGGCGGTTTCCGAGTTCGACGATTCGGAAATCATGGGTGTACCACCGCAACAACTTCTTAACACGATTTCGGTAGCCGTAGGGTGTAAAAAGGGTGTACGAAGGGTGTAGGCCTTTCCGTACACCCTTGAATATTCAAAATTCATGTAAAAATGGTGTAGGAAGGGTGTGAGCTCGGAAAAACACCCTTTTAACACGAACATGGGTGTTGAAAATTTTAGTGTGTATCTCGCCTTTTCATCTTGGCTGCACATTTCTAGACGACATTCTACACGTTGCACTCCTTGTCGACATGTCGCTGGTGCTTGAGACTAAATGGAAGTCACTGTTTGCTCACTCCTTGGTGCACATATTTTATGTTCAACATCAGTTATCTGAAGGAGGCTCCATGAAACCCTGGAATTTGTTTAGAGGTACCTCTACATACTGTATTAGAGTGCTGTTTTGTGTGTTGTAGGTTCGTACAAAACCGAATTGGACTTTGGAATATACCTTATGACTGTTTACTACAATTAAAGTTGCAATGAAGCTTTGGCCACGAGGGGTAACTCGGCCAACGTGGCCGACAAATTCCTCACATAATTTTCTCCGTGGGTCATTTTGGATGTTGACAAATTTTCTTGTGAATAATGAGTGTTATGCACATATGTTTCTTCTACTTTTCAGACAGGTACATCAATTAGATAAACCCCAGCAAAGGCAGCAAGAGAGTCTCATAGGGTCACACCAAGGATAACGGCATTCTTGTCCGAGTCCTGGGTCTTCTCACCGAACTTCACTGAACATAATGGTACATTTCCTTTCCTTAACTTTCTGGGAGCCAAGGGTGAAAGACTAGGCAGAGGGCATGACAGGCGGTCGGCAAAGAAGTCACGAGCTGGCGCGAGACAGTGCGTGCTGAGCGAGGCTGGAGCTGGGCAAGAACATCGGAGCCGGGCTGCCTGGCCTGGCCCATGCCGAACCCCGGAGCGGTCCACCAGCGAGGTTCGAAGTCCGGACCGGTAGAAACGGCGAGTCCTGGCCATCTAGCCTAGGCCATGACGATCCCGGGGTGATTCTACAGCGAGACTTGGGCAGTGATAGCCCGGGACAGCCAGTCTACGCAGCGCTGGCGTGGCAAGGGCGATCCGCAGGCCTGTACACTGACTCCGACTGTGAGCTCTGATCGACAAGCGACAACAAGGGTCGGCGTGCCTGGACTGCCGGCTCCGAACGACGGGCAACCGTGAGGTACAGTCAACTTATTCGCTGTCTTCTTGTTGCTGTATGTCACTCCCTGAGTGACAGGCGGAGCGCATACCGATTGGGCGGTGATTATTAGTAGCTAAGCGAACTCCATAAAGAAACCAACATTAAAATGGAAAATCCAACGCGGGGCTCGTTCGGTATGCCTCTGCTTCTAGTCGTCCCCAGGGAGTCTCACGGATTCGTTAAGCGGGTTGTTCACTAACGCTATCGATGCCCGTTGAGACAAATATGTTGGAATTTTGGCGACTTGTCTCACGGCAGAGCTCAGCAGGTGTCTCCTCGAATCGAGTACCTAAAGGGCTCGAAGAACGAGGTTGCAGACCCGCTTTCTCGGGTACCCCAGATTAGTGGTTGGCAAGAGACGGGTAGCGCGTTTAAGATGTAGAAAGTTGTCTTCAGAGGCAGAGGAGAGTCACGGCATGTTCGCCGGAAGGCAGGATAACGAGTGGCAGGAGGGGAAAAAGCCAGGACTCATTGCAGATTTAGGGTTTAGGCTTGGGGTGATGCGGTAGGCAAGTAAGCGCTTGGCCAGGCCTGGAGTACAGATGGGTTTTTGTCAGTGGGTGTTGGAAAGATTGCAGAAATGGCAGTTGACACCGGGAACACTGGCAGACAAGATATCAGCGGGTGTCGGGTAAACCGGCGGAAATCGCGGTTGGCACCTGGAATGCTGGCAGGCGAGTTAATGAGCACTATTATTTGTAACTGCTGGGCCAGGACGGCTAGTTGGTTTGCGTCAGTCCAACAATCGACGAAGGGCGGAGGGACGACTCTCCCTTGAGGGGGGTCGTTCCAAGAAAGCTACGAAATGATTTATATGATTCTTCTTCGACTTCACTCTGGCCGGTCGTGGCAGTGACAGCAAGACTTTTAATAAGTTATGTCGCGTCACGACCTGGCCGGGGATGCGGCGGTAGACATTTAGGTGGCTTGTAGCTGTCCAGCTTGCCTTGAGGTGTGAACGGTTGAAGCAGGCTTCCTCGCTGAGCCTGAACGGTGGAAGCGAGCCTAAGGCCCACTTCAGACGGGGCAATTTCCCCCAGCAACTTAACGTCGCAACACCAGCAACACGGGCCGCCTGCGTTCACACGCTGCAACCGAATTGCTATGACATGCCATTATCATGAATTTGGATTTTTCTTGCACTATATAGACGCACAACTACGTGCCAAAAACATGTTTTTATATCTTTGAGTGGCGTTGAGAATACACACTCGTGTTTCTGAAAAAGTGTATTTCCAAAATGATCCATTTCAAACCAGCACCAAGTCTTCAGCTGTCATCCTCACCACCACAGGGGTGTCACGTGAAAATATTGCGTCCCTGATTGACTGCTGCCGCTTCAAACTTCTCCAGTTTGTTAGAGTTGCTTGTCTGTATTGAGGCGAACCTGATCTCAGAAATTCGTGCTGATCTGGGAAAACCTAGGGAACAACCCGCCAGCAACCTTGAAATTGCTAGAAACGTTGCCCCCTCTGAAGTGGTCCTCAGGGAACTGAAATCAAGGGCAGTGGAGCTCTGGGTTCAAACCCACCTGGAGACGTTTATTTTCTTTTTGCCTTTTCTTAGTATACTGTTAACGACTTCATTTTCGCAGGCTCAAATTTTTGCGAATCGGACCAAAGCTGAAAATTTGAAATTATTCGCGGGTTCTAATTTTCGCGAACCGAGCTTAGCTTCCGTAGTGTTCACATATTGCCCGAGTTGCTCGCGGGACGTATTTTTCGCGTTTGTAGGCGATTCGCGAAATTCGCGAAAATTAGTTCCTCGCGAAAATTTAGCCGTTTACAGTATATATATATATATATATATATATAATAAACAATAAATAAACAATAAATAAACACAAAGAAATAAACGTTTAATGTGGCGAACTTGTGCCAAAAATTAAAGGGTACAAAAGATAGTAACGGAGCGTCGCGGGCGTCGAAGTCGGCGTAGCAGCAGAGTCGAACGCTGGGCGAAAACTGACTGCAGATCAGCACGCGGGGTCCCTTATGTACGCGCTTTGGGTTCTGGAACAATCGGCCTAGATTGTTCGGCGACTGGAACATTCAGAACTCGATCAGACGAGAATGTTCTCGAACTCACGAGAACGCAATGAAAGAACAAATAAAAGAGCATTCCACTGACTGGAATTGAACCCAGACTTTCTGCACGACAGTCAAGCACGGTAACCACTCGGCCACGCGCGCGGTCGCTCGCTGACGAGCGTGGCATTACTCCCCCCTTTAAAAAGGCATCGTCTCGATGCCACGTAAAAGGCAACAAAACGGAGCGAAACAAACAAACAAAATGGGAACATACAGAGGCTCGCGAAACACAAGCCTATCAAGCGGTGCACAAGATCACAGTTCGCAGTCTTATCGCGCGTAGTACGGCTTGAGGCGCACGACGTGGACGACTTCCGGTCGTGGAGCGCGGAGTGATGAAGTCCGTGTTCCGTCGGGCATCACCTCGTAGTTCAGATCCCCGAGTCGACGAAGTACTTTGTAGGGTCGGAAGTAGCGCTTTAGGAGTTTCTCACTGAGACCACGGCGGCGGATCGGTGTCCACACCCACACCCTGTCTCCGGGCTGGAAGTGGACGTCCCGACGACGAAGGTTGTAGCGGCCAGTGTCGACGCGTTGTTGGGCTTGAATACGATGTCTGGCGAGCTGGCGTACTTCTTCTGCCCGTTGGGCAACCACCTGGGCGTCGTCGCTTCCGTCGAGAGCCGGTTCGTGGGGTAACATCGCGTCGAGCATTGTCGTTACTTTATGACCATGAACCAGTTGGAAGGGTGTCACCCCGGTGGTCTCTTGCACGGCCGTGTTGTAGGCAAATGTGACGTATGGCAACACCTCGTCCTATGTATTGTGCTCCACGTCGACGTACATGGAGATCATGTCGGCGATGATATTGTTGAGTCTCTCCGTCAGCCCGTTGGTCTGGGGGTGGTACGCCGTTGTGCGCCGATGGCTGGTGTGGCTGAGACGAAGGATTTCTTGCGTCAGCTGGGCCATGAACGATGATCCACGGTCTGAAATCAAAACTTCGGGAGTGCCGTGCCGGAGGACGATAGATTCGATAAAGAACTTGGCGGCTTCCACAGCAGTCCCTACAGGAAGGGCTTTCGTTTCGGCGTACCGTGTGAGATAATCTGTGGCGACAATAATCCATCTGTTTCCTTGCGTCGATGGTGGGAAAGGACCAAGTAGATCCATTCCAATCTGCTGGAACGGTACGGTCGGGGGAGCGATCGGATGCAGGAGACCTGCCGGCTTCGTCGGCGGTTTCTTGCGTCGCTGGCACTCGTGGCAGGACCGTGTGTAGAAGTGAACGGTCTTCGGCAGCTTGGGCCAGTAATACCTTTCACGAATTCGGGCCAGCGTACGGCTGTAACCAAGGTGTCCGGACGTCGGGTCGTCGTGACAGGCTTGGAAGATCTCCGCTCTAAGGTCGGTGGGGATTACCAGCAGCCATGGTGTGCTGTTGCCTCCGAAGTTCTCCTTGTAAAGTACACCTTGTCGGAGGACGAAAGTGGGCAGGGCTCTCGAGAAGACACGGGGGACAGTACCCCCTAGTCCTTCGAGGTGCTCGATTAGCGCGCGCAACTAAGGATCGTCTCTTTGACGTCGTGACATGTCGTCGGTGTTCACTGCACCTAGGAAGCAATTGTCGTCTTCGTCGTTGCTGCTGCCGGAAGGTGTTTCGATGGGGGCTCTGGACAGGCAGTCGGCGTCGCTGTGCTTGCGGCCTGACTTGTAGACCACAGTCATGTTGACCTCTTGTAGTCGCAGACTCCATCGAGCGAGGCGTCCTGACGGGTCCTTGAGGTTCGCAAGCCAGCAGAGCGAATGGTGGTCCGTGACTACACGGAACGGGCTCCCGTACAAATACGGACAAAACTTAGTGAAGGCATTCTTTCTCAGTCGTGGAGTAATTTTTCTCCGCCTTGGACAGTGTCCGAATTGCGTAGGCGATAACTCGCTCGGTGCCGTCTTGCACTTGAACCAGTACCGCGCCAAGTCCAGTGTTACTTGCGTCCGTGTGAATTTCGGTTTCCGCATCTTGATCGAAATGTCCTAAAACAGGAGGAGTCTGCAGTCGTCGCTTCAGCTCGTTGAATGCCTGCTGCTGCTTCTCGGCCCATTCGAACTTCTCGGCGTCCTTTGTGAGGTTTGTGAGTGGTGCGGAAATCCTTGCGAAATCCCGGATGAAGCGCCGATAGTAGGCACATAGTCCAAGAAACCTTCGCACGGCCTTCTTGTCTGTCGGTACCGGAAATGCTGCGACGGCGCGAGTCTTCTCTGGGTCGGGGCGAACGCCTTCGTTACTAACCACGTGACCTAGAAACTTCAGTTCGTCATAGGCGAACCTACACTTTGACGGCTTCAGGGTGAGTCCGGCGGTCCGTATGGCTTGGAGAACTGCTCGGAGTCGTCGTAAGTGCTCGTCGAAGTCGCTGGAAAACACTACGACATCATCGAGGTAGACGAGACAGCTCTGCCACTTCAGTCCTGCCAGTACGGTGTCCATGACACGCTGGAAAGTTGCTGGAGCCGTGCACAGTCCGAAGGGCATCACCTTGAACTCGTACAGCCCCTCTGGCGTGACGAAAGCTGTCTTCTCTCGGTCCCGTTCGTCGACTTCGATCTGCCAGTAGCCGCTCTTCAGGTCCATGGATGAAAAGTATCGGGAGTGGCGCAGCCGGTCTAACGTGTCGTCGATGCGGGGGCGTGAGTAGTTGTCGTTCTTCGTCGCCCCGTTCAGCTGCCGGTAGTCCACGCTGAACCTAAGCTTTCCGTCCTTCTTCTTAACCAATACGACTGGAGAGGCCCACGGACTGCTTGAGGGTTGGATTATGTCGTCATTCAGCATCTCTTGCACTTGCTCCTGGATCACCTCCCTTTCTTCAACGGAGACTCTGTACGGCGATCGATGCACAGGGCGCGCGTCGTCCTCGGTAAGGTTGCGGTGTTTCGCAATGGTGGTTTGGCGCACCCTCGACGACGTCGCGAAGCAGTCACTGTATTCGGCGAGAAGGTCACTTAGCTGCCGTCGTTTCGGGCCTGGAAGCTTGCGGTCAATGTCGAGCTGCGCTGGCGCCGTAATGTGTTGCTGAGGTGGGAATGGTTCTTCAGCAATCGCGGCGATTTCAGTGGAGTTTCGAATTTACTCGACGCGGCCTACAGCGGCACCTTTCGTGAGGTGTTGCGCTTCTTGTCGAAAGTTTGTCACAAAGACCACGGTGCGCCCATCCTGAAGTTCAGACACTCCTCTTGCGACGCCTATTCCTCTTTCTAGGAGTAATTGAAGGTTGCCTTCAAGAACAATTTCGCGGCAGGTAGCTACATCGGCCACTACGGGTACGACAACATTTGATCGCGGCGGCAGGTTCACGTGGTCGGCAGCGACTCGGATGGCGGCTGACGCTGTTTGAGCTTTCTCTGAAGACGGAACGGGCTTGCGCAGCGTCAATCTGTTCTCACCAAGGTCGATGACGGCGCCGTATTCACAAAGAAAGTCCATGCCGAGAATAACGTCTCTGGAACAGTCTTGTAGAACGATGAACTTCACAGGGCACGTTTCACCGCGGATCTCGACGCGAGCAGTGCATCTCCCGATGGGTGTGACGAGGTGCCCTCCGGCGGTTCGTATTTGAGGTCCATCCCACGGCGTCGTGACTTTTCGAAGGCGGCGGGAGAGCCTCCCACTCAAGACTGAGTAGTCTGCTCCGGTGTCCACGAGTGCAGATGCGTCGTGGCCGTCGATGACGACGTTTAGGTTATTGGACAGCACTGCAGCGGCGTCGTTTTGGTCTCTGGTAGCGTCCGAGTGGGGGCCCCCCGACGTTCGTGGAGGATCTTGGTGTCGGTCGTCTTCGGCAACTCCACCTCCAGGGGTTGCCACGCCTAGTTTCCCCGGCGAGGAGCTAGGGGGGACAGGCTTTCACGTCTTGGTCGGTGCATCGGCGAAGCTGGACGTCGCGGTGACGGCGACCGGAACTCTCGGCGGGACGCAGGCTCGGGGGACTGAGGTCGTCGCAGGTACTCGTCGATCTCGATAGGGCGTTCGCCATGACGGGGGCGCGGGTCGTTCGGGTGGAACCCGCGTAGCCCGAGTCGTCGGTATGGGCATCGGCGGTAGGTGTGGTCCGCTTCCCCGCAATGAAAGCACAGAGGGCGTCGGTTGGGCGTTCGCCACACGTCGGTCTTGCGGGGTGCGCGAGGCTCCGGGCAGGCGTACTGGACCTGGTCGTCGTGGCGTCGGTCGTGCTGCGGCGCAGGAGACTGACGTCGGGGCGGCGTGAGATAGGTGCGACGAGGAGGCGGCGGCCGTTGGGCCACTGCGGCGTAACTCAACGTCGGTGGTTCCGGAGCGGTGCTGACGAGAACCTCGGGCTGCAGCGCTTGCTGGACTTCTTCCCTGACAATCTCGGCGATTGAGGGCGAAGCTGGGCTTGCGGCGGCAGGTAGAAGTTTCTTGATCTCTTCCCGGACGACGTCTCGGATCATCTCGCGGATGTCCGTGGTGTTGGAGCCGGAAGGCGAAAAGGAACCGACGCCGGGAACTCGGTGATAGTGGGTGGCTCGTGCTTGAAGGGCACGTTCGATGTTGGTGGCCTCCGTCATGAAGCCTTCGACGGTGGCAGGCGGGCTCCGCACAAGACCACCAAAAATGTTTTCCTTGACGCCACGCATCAAGACTCCGAGCTTCTTTGCTTCGGATGCTTCGGGATCGGCGCGGTTGCTCAGTCGCAGGACATCTTCCACGAAGCTAACGACGCTCTCGTTAGGGCTTTGAATCCTCGCTTGAAGAAGCTCTTCCGCGCGTTCTCTTCGTTGTTGGTTCGTGAACGTTCTTCGCAACTCAGCCTTGAGTTGCTCCCAGGAAGTGATCGAAGCTTCGTGGTTCTCGAACCAGTTCCGGGCGGTGGCTTCCAAGGCGAAATAAGCGTTTTGCAGACACTGTTCCGGTGTCCACCCGTTATGAAGGGCCACTCGTTCGTACTGTTGGACCCAGTCGTCAATGTCTTCGTGGCTTTCGCCGTGGAAGGGAGCCGGTGTCCGAGGAGCGACGGGTAGGTAGACGACGGCAGGAGCGGCGGGGGCCTGCGACTGGTTGTCCATCGTCGTCTTCTTCGGCTTGGGTTTGTCCAGGAGCAAACCGTACTCCGGATCCTCTCCCTTGGTGCGGCGGCTGGTGCGAGTTTCAGGTTCCGCGCTGAGTGGTCTTCTCAGCGAGCTTGGTGTTGGGCTTGTACTGCGGGTCCTGGGAGGGGAACGCTGCACGGGCATGCGGTACCCCGCACCTCCACCTAAATGTCACGGGTGGTGACTAATAAACAATAAATAAACAGAAAGAAATAAACGTTTCATGTGGCGAACTTGTGCCAAAAATTAAAGGGTACAAAAGATAGTAACGGAGCGTCGCGGGCGTCGAAGTCGGCGTAGCAGCAGAGTCGAACGCTGGGCGAAAACTGACTGCAGATCAGCACGCGGAGTCCCTTATGTACGCGCTTTGGGTTCTGGAACAATCGGCCTAGATTGTTCGGCGACTGGAACATTCAGAACTCGATCAGACGAGAATGTTCTCGAACTCACGAGAACGCAATGAAAGAACAAATAAAAGAGCATTCCACTGACTGGAATCGAACCCAGACTTTCTGCACGACAGTCAAGCACGGTAACCACTCGGCCACGCGCGCGGTCGCTCGCTGACGAGCGTGGCAATATTTATATTTATAAATAATACTTTTTTTTTTAAGTTTTAACGTATTGACGCATAATTTACACACTAATTCACATTCAGAAGTGCTTTTATTCACACACTGGCTCCCTAGTGCTTGCAATAGCTTCTTGCTGAGCTATTGCAAGCTCTGCAAGGGGAGGGGCATCTTCCCACCCTTTGCAGGCCGTAAAGCTGTGGCTTGCACAGCTCAAGCAGGTCGCACCTCGCACACTGGCTCCATCATCAAGCATAGGGGCTGCATGAGTTGCGCCACACCGTAAGGCTAAATACGGTCGGGTCACAGCACCTGGGACCATTCGTCGCCGTGCTCAGCTATGGTATGGTAGCTTGGTCAGGGAATGAAGCAGGGGTACAACTTGGAAATGCTCATCTTCATCACATTTGAAGCACATTTTGTTATTACTTTTGTGTCGAGTTGTCAGCATTTTAAGGGTGAGGAAGCAAGCAGCAGCGAGAGCAAGAAAAAAATTGAAAGCCGCTCTTCATGAGAAATTATTACGAGCATTATTAAGCCGTGGAGTATTCTTAAAACGCTTCTGAAGTTGAATTAGCATATAAATTATGTACTAGTGCCTCAAAAATAAAAAAATATAAAAATTTAAATAAAATTATCAAGGATAAAAATATACACCAGGAGGACTTAAACCAAAACTACACAGTCTCTAAATTTGAAATTTGACTCCATAAACCACTTGGCCACCACCCGATTTTATTTTTAGGTCGTTTATCGAGGTATAAGAATTTCGTTTGCAGCTGTCGGCTAGAAGAGAGATAGCCTTATTTTCATTTACTTTACTATTCCCATCAAATATGCCAAGTGACCAAGAATAGAAACTCATTTGTCGGCCGAGGCACTGTACTTGCATCAAGGCAAACTAGTCTGGCTTGGTAGGCTTATATTTTGTTTCATCACCCGTTTAGGATTCTGCTGTCGCTCATCAAAAGAAAAAAAAAAACTAAGTCTGACTTATTCTGGTTTGCAGGTACCCTTGGCAGTAAACTCTGCTAAGTGGGGCAAAATATATATTATACATTTTTTAGCAAATATGCATTGTTTTAGCAAAATGAGCTACACTTTTTGACTAAGGTGAATCAGAACGAGCCTCTCCACCTCGGTCTGTTTTCATCTCTCGCAGACACTATTTCATGCTTTTTGTGGTTTGTATCAGACTTTTGTGTCTCTGTCCGGCCAAAGCATCTATGTTAGACTCAGACTGGTTTCTTTAGGATATGTGCAGGTAATCTTCGCAGCAAATGGCTGCCAATCAGAAACACAAGTTTGTTCTCGTGCACCAAGAGCAAGTATTTTCAAGGTGAGCTATTACCCGCCTGTATGAATTTTGTGTTTCATTCCTCTTGGATGCCATTTCCTATGTGTTCTGGTCTTGCAATAAAATCATCTGATGGGCTAGTTGGGCAAACATAATTAAAAAATAGTGCAAGGACGACGGAGGGAAGAACAAGAGACAGGAAACAGCGCTAACTGACAACTGGCGTTTTAAATACAAGAGAAAAGAATACGAAATTATTTTCGTATTCTTTTCTCTTGTAATTAAAACGCCAGTTTTAATTACAAGAGAAAAGAAAACCGTTTGAGGACTTTCGTGTGCTCGAAGAGTGGGGTACACAGAAAGTCTCTGTATACCGCGGGAGATGACCCTAACGCTAAGGCATGTTCCCTTAGCCTGACATTTAGACAACGCCCGCGGGCCATCTCCGGCGGGACATCTTGCGGTGCATGTAAGAGACTGTCTGTGTACCCCACTCTTCGAGCACACGAAAGTCCTCAAACGGTTTTCGGGTCAGAGAAGTAGAGAACTCTTCGAAGCACACGTCATAATATCCAAGGGCGACGCCTGCGTCAGTGCTCCTTCAGTAGCCTTATCAGAAAAAGAACAGTTTTACCTCAGCCTTCATCCCTGAAGATCCTTCCTACACATTATGTTGACACTGAATTATTTTTCTTATTTTTTTCTTGTACTGTTTTTTTTTCTTGTACTGTTTTTCTTTTTCTTTTCCTTTTTTGAATTCATGTTTATAATTATTATTTTTTTGCTTTATAAAAATTAGTATATAATTACAAAAAGCACCCTTCTGTTCCCTATCCGATCTTTTTTTTATCTTCCTTCTTTTTCTATCCCCTTTTTGTCTTGGAATTGCCTCACTTCTTTTCGTCTTCTTTTCTCTTGTAAATAAAACGCCAGTTGTCAGTCAGCGCTCTTTCCTGTCTCTTGTTCTTCCCTCCGTCCTTGCGCTATTCTTTAATTAAGTTCTGGTCTTGCATTGGTATTTTGTTGTGTCGCTTCTGCAAAAACACCCAAGTTTGACTAAGACCGGGTCTTTCTTATACATGCAGGTCTTGGTGGCGAGCAGCAGCCAATCACGGCCAGAAGTTTGCTCTTTGCCGCTCATGGCAAATGTTTTCAAGGTGAGTGATTGATGCCTATCTGAGTTGTGTGTTTTATTCCTCACAGACACTCTATTTCCTGTCTTTATAGTGGTCCTGTGTCAGGCTTTTGCGTCTCTGTCTGGCCAAAGCATCTATATTAGACTAAGACTGGGTTCTTTAGGATATGTGTAGGTATTCTTCGCAGCAAATGGCTGCCAATCAGGAACACGAGTTTGTTCTCGGCCACCAAGAGCAAGTATTTTCAAGGCGAGCTATTGCCCGCTTATATCAGTGATGTGATGGCTGCGCCAATTGCGCCAAACTGCGCCAATTGGCTAACCCTGATACATCCTGCTACATTTTGCCAAAATATGGGTAATCTGCGCCAAAGGGCCAATTTTGGTCGCCTTTCAAAGCTGAAACTAAACTAGGTACCGTAACTAAGCATGCATGAGCTAGGCGGCGCAAACGGCCGCCCGACACAAAATACCCTGCATCAATAGTCCATGGTTTTTTTCATGGTTTTTTCCGCCATGCCATCTCTCCTTTCATGTCTCGTCGTCTCGTAAGCGTAAGTCTCGCCTCGCTTTTTTTTTAACGATAGTTGCCGGCGTGTGTGTGTGTGCTGCGACGCTAGCGTGCTGGGTACCAGCCATGACGTGACGCTGTGAAACGAAACTATGTTTCGGCGCGGCGGGGGTTACTTTTTGAGCTGAAACTCTCGCTCCTGAAATCAACGGCCTCAAGACGTTGGAGATATGGAGCTCCCTAAACTGAAACATAAGGACCGCCGCATGTTCATCAACATTCATGTTCTTGTTTAAAACATACGCTGCTACAAAATCCCTCTCTAGCTCATGCTGTGTCGAAGTATTGATTACCTAGGTTTCTCTTGGTAGGCTTTCTTTCGAGAGGGACCCCGGTTGAAGTGAGCTGAAGCAAACAAGGGAATGCCTGCACGCTGAACCCGCAGAGCGCGCTTGTTTGTCTCGAGTTCAGTCGTTGCACAAAGCGACACTGGCTCGCGATGTCTTGCATCAATGCGCTCAGGTTCTTTTTTTCTGTGTTTATCTCATTCCTCACCTGCCGGCCTTGCCATGCACGCGGCGCTGGACTCTTTTTTTTCGCATGCTGTGCAGTTACATTTTGCATAGACTTTTGGCAGCCAGTTGGCGGCAGAGCGGAGAGGCATGGTTTCGGTTTCGATCGAACAGCCGTTTCGCTCGCGCGATGAAGCACGTGACCTGCCTGCCTGCAGGAGTTGCCCTCACGTGCATGTGAACCAACGATGCGAACATAATTGCACAACAGAGGCACCAGCCGGGACGCTTGCAATTCATTATTTTACATTTAATTAGTTTTGACGAAAATCTGGCACGTCGGCAACCAGTAAAACGGTGGCAAGCAGTTTTTCGGAATTGCTTGGCAATGCCTACAGCACTGTACACTTGTGGGATGTCGCAATATTTCTTTGGAGACATTGAAATTGGACATTCATTACTACCCTAAGCTAAAGCAAAGCTTGCCCTATTGGAAAACCCCAATATAAACAGGGTATTATGGATATTGGTAAACAATATATTTTTATTGTATTGCAATACAATATAGACAGTGTATTGGAAAACATTACATTTATTGTATTGTATTACAATAAGGATTTGTTATGGGATTCCAATATCCATAATACGCTGAAAATATTGGAATCCAATACCGTATAAACCCTTATTCGATCCCCATGTGTCGTGTGGGGATCCAATAAGGGTTTACGATTCCAATATACTCAGCGTATTATGGATATTGGAATCCAATATATTATATCGGCTACCAATAAAACTATATGCGAGTTGGAATATCACGTTCAGCACGACATTTCTTTGCGACGCAGTCTCTTCTTGTGTGTATTTCTGAGTGATAAAATAAAAAGTTGTTGTTGTTGTCAAATTATGAATAAAGAAGCAAAACACTGGGCTTATCCATACCAAATATATTTAACATATTCCTGAACTGGAGGATCTGGCATTTACTGCAAAAGAATGTTAATTGTTTAGGACCCTCATTCAAAAACTTTCTGTTTGAAAACAGAATGTGAAATCCTCACCTTTTAATGAAAGCAGCACCTGCTAGCTGTAGCCATATAGAAACTGCAAAATAAAAATTTGTGATTAGTTCGCAACAAGTTGCAATCCTTCACTAAGCCGGATAGATTAAAAATTATGTCTGAGTTTCATTGTGGCAAAATAAGCTTCCATTCCACTGCCATGGATCATTCTGAGCTCGGTCAATTAAAAAAAAAACATATCGGCTCGTCTGGCTTCACAGTTCCTGCTTTGCACCTAACTAAAGTATCTGGAATGCTCAACTTTGAGGAAAAACGAACTGGTGCTTGCTTGCTTGTAGGCCATGGAAACTGGAAGAGAGATTTGCGATTAGTTGCGTTCAAGTAGCAATTACATTGAGTAGCCCCGTAAAGTACACTAAGTCAAAAAGATTAAAACAATTACATGCGCAGGACATAGATAACCTCTTGCAACGTAACTGGGCATACGTCAATGTCGCTCGCGTGTATTACAGAAAAATAAGCTTCAATGCACGAGCCCCCAGTCGTTCCGAGCTCTGTCAATTAAAAATGCTGTACCGGTCGTCTGGCTTCAGTATTCCTGCTTCGGGAATCTGGAATTCTCACCTCTGAGGAGAAGCAAACTGAGACCTACCGGCTCTTAAGCCTTGGAAACTGTCAGAAAGATTTGCGATTAGCAGCGTCCAAGTACCAATTTCTTTGACCAGCCACCTACAGCACACTAAGCCAGATAAAATCAAAATTACATGTGCGGGACATAATACGCCTCTTGTGACAAAACTGGGCACATGTTTTGTCGCCTACAGCAAGACTGAAGCCAGACAGACAAGCGATACGGCATATTTAATTGACGGAACTCAGAACGACTGGGGACGCTTTCACCGAAGGTTGTTTTGCTACAATACACGCGTGTATTGCAGCAAAACAAGCTTCAGTGAAAGCGTCCCCAGTCGTTCTAAGTTCGTCAATTAAATATGCCGTACCGCTTGTTTGGCTTCAGTATTGCTGCTTCAGAGCAAACTAGAAAATCTGGAATCCTCACCTTTGAACGAGAGCGAACTGGCACCTGCTGGCTTGCGGGCCGTGGAAACTGCAAGAGAGATTTTTGATTAGTTACGTACAAGTAACAATTTTTTTTGAGTAGCTGCCTACAGCACATTCAAATTACATGCACGGGACATAGATGCCTCATGCGACGGACCCCCTTCATCCTTGTTTTCCATTAACTCTGCTCACCTTCACCACCCGCCTCCAATTTCTGCGCTACTTCTTTAATATCGATTCCCTGGTTCCGAAAGGCCATGCCATGGCTTGTGCCAGTCACAGGTCTGTCAGCTCTGCAACTGGCGCCATTTTGGCAAAGACGCCAAAGCACCTGGCGCTTGATGTGCTCTTTTAATATTTTGAGCATTGCTGAAAACAGGTGGATGGGTGTCTGGTATGCCCTTTGATTAGTTGCGGATCGTTTCGAATCAGAGGGTAGGCGCTTCTGCGATCTGAGCGCATGCTCGGTATTTAACAATAGTTGAAATTGAACTCTTCAGGAATCTTCAATCATAACAAACAGAATGTGCATGCCAAAAGGCTTAGCAATTGAAACACTCACCATCTATCTATTTTCGTTTCTTGTCCGCAAGAAGCTGTCGTATATGTAGCCTCCCTTGCTTAAGCGGCTCCTCCCTAGTGTCCCGGTTGGGTCTCGTCCTGATGAATCGTCGGTGGAGACCTGAGGTGCAGTCAACATCAGATTAGACCTTTTGAGACAGAACCACATACTTGCTGGGAGGAAGTACACCTAAACGAAGTTTAGCCATGTCATTCATAGGGAGTTTTAAAATGAAAGGCCCGACGCAAAATGAGACGTCAATACTGACGCACCCCTTTTGCGAACCTAAAATTTTGAAGGCCTTGTCCCCCTAGCTAGGGGGACAAGGCACATGAATCTCGGCATGTGGATGAAATTTTTACCTTAAGATCCTGACTCAATGCCCATCCCCGAATATTCGACCACCACACTTTTAGAAAAAGATAACTTTTTAGAAAACACCAAGTCATCGACCACCCCTACAAAAGCCTGAACCAAGCCTACTCGTACCATGGCTTGTTTGCTCCGTGCCGCCTTGAGGTAATTCGGGCTGACAATTTTGTTTTCAAATGGAACCCAGATTCTTAGTTTCGGTTTCACTTGTAGAGGCAGGTGGATACTTTTGTAAAGCTTCCTCCCTATGCGCTTCCGAGTCAACATTTTTGCAATGGCCAACCCCCGG
Organism: Ixodes scapularis; assembly: GCF_016920785.2. Lineage (NCBI taxonomy): Eukaryota > Metazoa > Arthropoda > Arachnida > Ixodida > Ixodidae > Ixodes > Ixodes scapularis. The sequence continues at coordinate 68,084 of NW_024610011.1, forward strand.
GCTGTTAATTTTGTGCTCCTTGACAAATGCTGAAACTCATATAGCAGTGATGTGATTGGCCTAAGCCGTTTTGGAGCAGAAAAAGTGGCCTTTGGAGCAGCCAAAACAGTGTTTTGGAGCAGCAAAAGTAGCTTTTAAAGCAGATATTCTAATAAAAATAAAAATATCTGTTTTAAATGCTGGACACGCGAAGAGAATCATTTTCGCCGAAATAAACCAATTATGGTCAAGTTCGGCCACCTGGGGTCTTTCAAGATGTAACTGAAACGCCAATGACATGACACATTTCTTTTTGCTTTTCGAAACATTCTTCAAGGCTGGAGCAAGCTTTGCTTTAGCTTAGGGTAGTAATGAATGCCCAATTTCAATGTCTCCAAAGAAATATTGCGACATCCCACAAGTGTACAGTGCTATAGGCATTGCCAAGCAATTCCGAAAAACTGCTTGCCACCGTTTTACTGGTTGCCGACGTGCCAGATTTTCGTCAAAACTAATTAAATGTAAAACACTGAATTGCAAGCGTCCCGGCTGGTGCCTCTGACGTGCAATTATGTTCGCATCGTTGGTTCGCATGCACGTGAGGGCAACTCCGGCAGGCTTGCAGGTGCACGTGCTTTGTCGCGCGAGCGAAACGGCTGTTTAATCGAAACCGAAACCATGCCTCTCCGCTCCGTCCCAAATGGGGTGCTATTCTGGTCGCAAACGGGTACCTTTCGAGTTGTGACGTATCAAGAAAGAAGCGGCGGAGCCTCAAACTAGAATGATTCTTGTTTGAGGCTTCGCCCCAACGTTCGGGTTCACGCACGCCGTCAGCTAGAATCTGACGATGCCCTACGTCGCGGTGACGTGTCCACCCAGTTGGGGCGAAGAAATCCCTGCATTTCCCCCTGTTCTTTTTGTTATCTTCTTCCTTTCCTCCGGGACCTAGAACGAGCGAATAGCGGAGAAAAGGCTACCTTCCGGAAAATGGAAGGAAACAGAGAAAAATAATATTATCCTTTTATAAAATACAAAAAGATTATTTCAATAATTATGACGTAAAGTAAATTTAGCTAAGATATCTCAGCTTTTTTTCTCGAGGTCTTTCGCTACGGTCTTTGAAAACAAACATGGCGAAAACCGCGGTAACGACCTTGTGGTGTTTGTGGCTCGCTTGCGTGGTTGCTTTCCCTGTTTCTGCACGATACGGACGGCATTACGAGAAGAAAATATTATGTGAAGGTACGCTGCAACACCGACCATCCTTTGTTAAGCCGCCGTGAACTTAAGCTGCAAATGAAATTTCCTGTTCGCCTGTGAGGCAGACCCCAAATGGATACAGAGCTGACGACGACTCTGCTAATATATGACTAGTCATGAGATCGACGCAGAGTGCACCGGTTGTGAACATGCTGTGGATGATGCAGGAAAGTTTGTTCGTGCAGTTTTAATAATGCTTTGTTCGCTTTGCTCACCACAGTGATTACGACGGTAGTCCCCATAAGCCATGCTCTTCTCTTTCGGCGCTGAAGAAATGGACGCGACCGCATAATCTCGGGCAGTCTTCTTTATTTATTTTTATATTTGCAAAAAAGCTCGTGCAAAAAAAAGAGAAAAAAAAAAAAAGAAAACGGCTTTCACGGTTCTGCACGTCCCTACATAGGTACTACCTTGATCACAGTTAGCGGGAACGCCGGAGCGCGTGGCAGCGGGTACTATCAGAGCAGCCTAACGGCCCGGCGCGCAAGTTCCAGCGCATGCGCATCGCGCCTGCTGAGGGAATATGCTCTCATCGCGCGCATCGCGTCATCGGAGCGCTCGCGCGTCGTCTGCTACGGGCGTCGTCTTCTACGCGAAGCATGTCGCATGGAAGCGCAGGGGTTAAAATGCGTGTAGATGAACTTATCAGCCCACGGGAATGCGACAAGCATGCGAATATTTTGATGCATGATACAGTATCATACCTTTTTTGTTTCTTATATTTTATTAAAAAAATATTCGAGGCCCCCTCCCCCGCATGCGGTGTGCTTGATAAATTTAGGCGCCTTTGCATTACTGTCAGAACGATTGCTGCACCTCGTCATGGCCAGAGTTCCAGAGGCGGACAGGTGATTGATCATCGAGCTCTCCCAGAAAGGGCACTCGCAGCGAGCCATCGGGGCCCTTGTAAAAAGGCCTCTAAAGACGGTTAATAGGATCGTCCAAGCTTTCCGTTATGTAGGCCGGATCCACGACGCGCCTCGAGGGACTCCCCCGAGAGCGACGACCGAGGATGAGGACCGTTACATTATTGCCGCTGTCGTCGAGGACCCCTTTCTTTCGGCCAGGGAAATCCGAGAGGAGCTGGAATTGGACGTTTCGGACGTGACAATTCGTCGGAGGTTGGCAAGCGCCGGTCTGCATAGCGCCATGGCAGTGCAGAAGCCCCTGCTATCTCCTTCAAACAAGGAAGCGAGGCTCTGCTTTGCGATGGGACATGCGTCGTGGACGGCGGATGACTGGGGCCGGGCCGTCTTTTCAGACGAATCGACGTTCTCCACCAGGCAAGACGAATGCGTGCGTGTGTGGCGACCCCGCGGCGCACGGTAAGGCCTGCTAAGTATGCTAGCTGTTCTACGTAGATCTTGATAATTGTTTTCGTTGCGGAAATATTTCGTCGTTCGTTTACGTTCTCGCTACACACTCGTGATTTACTGCAATTCCGTTTGATAAAAGGCTGGGGTCCCTTAACAGTTGAATTTTCTGCTATGTTATTCGAAATGTATCTATTGTTAGTTAAAGCTAATTACGTTGTTTATTTGTTTTTTATTATCGTTGGCTCATATGGGTAGTCGTGACAGTCTTCGTTCCTTTCTCCTCTTTACCTGCGTAATTTCTGTGTATACAGTTCGATAGCTTGGCTGAAAAATCACACCGCTCAACTAGGGTCGATACGCACCTGCAGGAACGATCCTGCCTACGTGCAGCACGTTGCTTCCAGCGGCAGGACGTCCGTGAACGTTTGGGGTGCCATCACAAAACATGGCCTCGGTCCTCTGCACCGCATAGTCGGGAGGCTGACATCGACCAGTTACTGCGGCGTGGTGGACACCGTCCTTATACCCTTCGTTCGGAGTGGTCTCTTCCCCGACGGGAACTTCCTTTTTTATCAAGATCTCGCGCCCATCCACACTGCGCGCACCGTGAAGGACCTCTTGCGGCAGTGCGGCATAGAGGAGTTGCCATGGGTTCCGAAGGGCGCGGACCTCAACATCATTGAGAACGTCTGGGGCCGTATGAAGGCGGCCATGGTGCGGACTCCTATTTATTCCGCCACAGAAGACCAGCTGTGGGACGCAGTCCAAGCAGAATGGGAACGTTTGAAAGGAGACGCGTCTTTCGTGTCAAGTCTTTACGACTCGCTGCCGCCAAGGATGGCGGCTGTAGTCGAGCTAAACGGGGATATGACCCGTTACTGAGCCTGTTTTAGTTGACTTGATTTTTTTTTGACTGCAGGTAGCAGCCATTCAATTTTACTTCAGCAATAAAGTTTGCACTTTTCTTACCCGACACTACTGACACAACGTCGTCGTTACAGCAATTGGCTGCAGCAAACCTTATGGGCAGAAATCTTAGACGTCTGCACCCCACAGCCACCAACACACATCTATCCCAGGCCAAAAGGCAATAACAATAAGGAAGACAAGAACCACAAGCTATAAATGCACTTATCAAAGTCAGGACCACGTTAATTAATGATGCAGACGCGCTGGCCGACAATTAGTTTATGATCACCGCACCCGAGATAGTTCTAGACTTCACAGGAAGCGGGGTCGGTGAAGCTGGGCGCAGACTGACGCGAGAAGAAAAGAAGTCACAATGTTTATTTGCTTTAACAAATACTGAAACTAAGCCAGGAAAGCAGATGAGCACATTGGAGGGGCTTTCATTTTAGGGTTCACCACCTTTCGGGTATGCCAAAGTCCTTGCTATCACCAGTAGCATGCGCATGGTAGACAACAGCCGTAGCAGACAACACGCGTAGCAGACAACACACGTAGCAGATAACACACGTAGAAAGCGAGGCGCGTAGCAGACGACAGGCGTAGCAGACGATACACGTAGCAGACGACAGGCGTAGCAGACGATACACGTAGCAGACGACGCGCGTAGCAGACGACAGACGAGCGCTCAGATGACGTGATGCGCGCGACGAGAACATAATCTCGCCGCACGCGCCATGCGCATGCGCATCAGTTGCGCGCCAGTACGGTAGAGTGCTCTGATAGTGCCCGCTGCCACGCGCTCCGGCGTTCCCGCTAACTGTGATCAGTTAGCGGGAACGCCTCGCTATCCCATTGGCTTCATTGCCCGTGACGATTCCACGCTCTTTGCCATGGAAACGTTCGTGAAACTAGAAAGCCTCTGTTTGCCGCTAACAGTCATTTTTCGAGTTCGGGTTGTGACGACAAAATGACGTAAGAACAAGAATGCACGGGACTATTTGCATTGTTTTAACTCGACAACCGTACCCTTGGCGAGTTAAGACCACGGTCCCACTGAATGTGGCAGTTTAGGTACTTTTTCGCAGGCCATTACTCGTCACTTTTTAAATACTGTTTTGTGGGATTGATGTCATTCGAAAGGCAATGCAATCCTCTTTCATTTGATATTATGTATGTGTTGGTTTTTACTGTTCATGCGCATTTGTACCGTTGCGAATATGATGGCGCGGACCCTCACTTGCTCCGCTAGTTCATGTTTTATGAACGATCTATTAAAGATAGCACGGTTCCAATATAGCAGTTTTGTTAAGATGATGTCGGAGCAGAATCTAACGATCCACTTTTTTTATATTTGCACTACATTGTTTTTTTCATCCCTCCAAATATTGCCCTAAAATTGACATGTTTCAGCACAAATATGTTTTTAATCACAAGCGCTAGGGCAATGAAATTAGCTACAGATGTAGTGCTTATAATTGGTAATATGCAGAACAAAATTTAATGTTGTGTAAAATTTTTTTGTTTAGATATTTTGTATCAAACGTAGCACTTTTTTGCGCTTCGAGTCATGGTAGTTCAAATGCCGCTGAAGAAATAATTAAACTCTGATAAAATCTTTTATAAAATTTAGAGCTACAATGGTTGCCCAAGAGATGGACGATGGATTTTTTTTCATTTTCAAAGTCATAACGCTCCAGGAGCCCTTCAAACTTACCTGTTTTTGACGCTTATCTGTTTTGGACATCAAACAGATTTATTGGCATTTAATAACATTTATTGTTTGGAATAGATATACATTGCGATGTATTAAATTTTCACAATGATCTTGCTTTGGTTTCTTAATAGGTGTAGAGCTTAGCTAATTTTAAAAACAATTAAAAACTGTTTGGTTGTTTTGTTGCGCTACCTGGCGGATGGCAGACAAACTGCTGATTTCTAGTGTTCAAAAATTTTCCGAGGGCGGCGTTGGCGTCTGTATCATCATCAATCTCCGTGTCTCTTTACCTTCACATTTAAAAAATATATTGGAAGATTTACTATCGATAACTGAATGGTTTAAGTACTGGGTCAGGCTAATAAATCTGAGACAAATAATTACACAAGCGTAGCGTGATATAATGCGTTCATTATTCGATATGATTGAAATCAATGAACAATAAAGACGAAGAGGAAAATAATACACCCGAGTTCACTTTATGCCTAGAGTCACTACATGAGCTTTAAAGTATCGGCACTCAGTTCCCCAAAATTGGTTTTGGCGCCGCCATTTTGGGTCTTGCTCAGAGCAAACGCAACTGCCGATCATCATGATCCAAAAGTACGACTTCCTCAGCATTAGATGCGGTGCTAGGGAGCTGATGCAATATTGAAATGCTCTGTCGCGGGTTGTTTAAACATTTGTGAGGGACGGAAAAACGTTTCCTGTGATTTTAGATAAAGCTCCATATAACTGGCAACCATGATTTTAAGCCACAATTTTAAGCCAAGTGTCGTTACTCGGAACCGCAGCTAATTTACTGGCACAAGCGGGAACAATGAAGAAGAGGCAGGTGTCAAAAGGTAGTGGCTTGTGGAATCCACGGGGCTTACGTCATGGCCCCTCCAGGTATTACAAGCCTTTTGAACAAGAGCATGAATAGTGTCATTAAATAAGCTACGCTTCAGAGTAGCGACACTTGGCCTTATTGTGGCTTAAAATCATGGTTGCCAGTTATTTGAAGCTTTATCTGAAATCACAAGAAACGCTTTCCCGTCCTCCACTTTAAACGGTTTTCGACAAAGCAAATCAACATTACATGAGCTTCCTAACACCGAATCTAATGCTGAGGATGTCGCACTTTTGAATCATGACGATCGGCAGTTGCGCCTGCTCTGCACAAGCAACAAAATGGCTGCGTTCACAACACTGTCGGGAAAGAGAGTGCCGATACTCTAAGCGCAGCTCATTTATTGGCTCTAGTTCCCGCGAAACTCCTTTTCCCTGACTCAAACTGAAAGTAAATATGAATAATGCACCATTATTATAGCTTATTTAGTTAAAACAAAATACACATAATGAGAGGAGGAATCGGGCGGGTAGGAGAAACGCGGGTTTTATGTGCGACCGTTCTAACCGTCTCAAAAGAAAGAACGCACGAGCTTGCGCTGGTTTAAAAAAAAAAAAAAAAAGCACAAAAAGAAAAGATGCGGCACGCTGTGTTCTTTGTTATTATGCGTCTAATTGCAAATTGTTGTGTGTATGTTTATACAGCCGGAAGTTAGTCTGCCTTAGTGGGCGTCTGGTGACTCAGCTGTAGATGAACAATTTAGCCAGTGCGGTACAGCCGGAAACCTGGGGTCTTTAACGTGCACCACGCAGTAGTGATACACGAGCGCACGCCGGTACGATGCTCTTCCAGATCGAAACGGGCAGGGGCGGGGTGGGTTCTGCACCGCGAGCTTTCTCTCCAAGTGCTCCGAGCTGGAGTGCGCTAGACCATGCACTCGGCCACCGACCCCCCTCTTCTTGTGTGTCTAATTTATATACAGGTATAAGTATTTGAAGATCGACGATGGACGTCGATCGTCTCGAGGTAATGTAACGTAATAACAATGTATAAATAATAAACTTGTTGAAGGACTGAACGACTAAATTTTTCAATTCTCGGATTGTAATATGGCGGTAGCCTATTGTACTTACTGTTGATGAAGAGCAATATGAGGTGACGAGGTAATTATTATTTGATGAGGCTCCATAAGGACGACGACATTAGTGGGTGTCGAACCACAACGTACAGTGCCAGACTTGTTTCAAGTATCGTGTACCCAAAGACTTGCTTCACCCGCAACAGTATAAGGTACAATCAATGAGGATGCTGCTTTACAACTGTACGTTGAACAGGAAAACTGCACTGTGCGGAAGTGCGGCTTAATCGTTAATATGAGGGACGGATTTCTAGCAGCATTCCCTGATTGACTACTTGGAACAAATGGCCTCGTTGACGTAAAGTGTCCCCGTTCTAAAAGATTCTTGAAGCATACTTAAACCGCAAAGGAGTATGAGGCGAAAAATAAGAAAAAGGAGCCGGGTGGGAAAGGGTTAAATCACCACCATAGCTTCTACTATCAAATACAAGGGCAGTTAAACAATGCACAAAGAGAGTTTAGTGATTTAGTTATATTTACACTGAAGGGCATTGATATCCAACGTATTCAGAGAGATGACACCTCCTGGTCAACCAACATAGAGCCTTTTCTACTCAAGTTTTACATGGAAGGCCCCACTTCCGCTGAAATTCCTCACGTAGAAGAGTTGTCCGACCGATTAAACTACCATTACTCTCTATCTGGGAATCTCTCGATCTTTGTTCGTAGGCTACAGTATTATGAGATCGAGGGGTGTGGCTCTTCGTCCGCCGAATACTGCTTCGGCGGGTTTTTTTTCGTGTAAGATGAGACCGTCGCGTGCTGCCGGAACAAGAACCTGGCGATTCTTCACTGAACTGCTTCTTCCGTAAGCTTCAAAACGGCTTTTTTTCGTTTTGCACATCATCTGCTCTGCTTGCCCGTTAGTTGCAGGATGGTATGGTGCACTAATGTGATGCCTCATGCCGTTTTTTTTTTCTTTAAAAACTTGTTTATTTTATTTGAAGTAAAATTTTGCGCGTTATTAGAGAAAAGTATTTTCGGTAGGGCAAAAGTAGGTAAAAGAGGCCGTAGAACGTCAATGACGTGTTTGGACGTCGTGGCAGGCATCGTGTAAACCTCCAGCCACTTAGAGTACGCATCGCTCATGACTCCGTAGATGCCGAAACGTTTCGCCACCCACCGACTGAATAGTGGATCGTTTTCAGTTACTGTTCATGATGGCGTTGGATTCAAGGAAGACTTCGAGTCTTTCAACAAAGTTAGCCCAGGTGCCAGGACTTTTGTCGAAAGCGGTAAGTGTTCGAAACGTCGACAACGTCGGTAGCCACGTGTTGTGCTTGACACTGGACACTTACCATTCGCTGAAAAGAAACTTGCTTGTTCGTCTGCCATGAGTCGTCCGATATCAGGTCATCACCGCAACACCATCTCCCGACAAAACTGGTCTTCATTGTTCGCATGTCCATAGTTAGCAATCAAGTCAACTAATAAATTACCAAACGCTCATAACTTGCCGTCGCTAAACGCCGTTCATTCATAGCGTCTTCATTGCAAATAAACGTCTTCCTATTTCTTCTGATGGTTTTCCTAAGCTGTACTTACAACATTATGTGTGTCGGTACTTCCGAAAATATTGCAACGGCGTTTGTTTTCCGGGAACTATAATGTAACAACCTTTACAACATCTTCCGGACCCCGTGAAACACAATATTTCGTGACGTTATTTTAGTCGTCATTAAAATGGTGAGGTAAGTACCGTAAATCGCGAAACAGTTTACTTGACGTCCGCTTCCACTGGTTGAGTCTACTGAGCGTGCATTCCTGCAGAGGAAATGTTCATTGATAGAATATTGACACGTCAATCAACATTTGATTCCTTCTTGGTAAGATTTATTGCGAAAGCCCGTTACAACCGCCGAACTGTATGTCCCTATATCAGACAACAATTTATACCCAGCCTGACATTCTCGCATACATCCGTTTGCTGGGCCACGCTACTTGAGCTAGCTGAGCACAGCTGGCAGCGGCGCGAGCAAGGCCACGAGGGGAACGTGATGGTGCTCGAGCCATCCCACTGTGAACCAATGTTTCGGCCACCCCACGGGTGCGTGTCGCCATCTATTGGTTGAACTAACGCCTTGTTCAAGATGGCTGCCGTGGGACCGCAGCCTTAAACTCGAAAGAACATGGCCGCGATGCTCGTCGGATCGACCGCGGCTGGGGTTTGACATGCGATCGGTCACTTGGTCAACGCGCACACGAATGCTTTAGTGCTGTTGGATGAGTCTATTCGGCGGCAGGACCGGGTCGCAGAGCACAGTGAGCTGGCGTTTAACGTCTCCAATATAACACTTGGCGAGATGCAAGACTTGGCTTCTATTTGTGCCGGTGTTATGAAGCTTGAAAGTGGTGGTGGTGTTGTGGCCCGTACGGTAGCCTTGCTGAGATTATGAAGACAGTAATATACCTTCATTCAGTGTTGCCATGCATCAAGATTCAAAACCTCCCTTTTACACAAAGGAAACCACGTTTCCGCGAGCACGGAGGAAGCAGCCAACGGTCTGAGAAAGAATTGTGCCGCCGAACGACCGCCAGCGATCGCCCCAACGGCAAGAAAACAAACCACAAGCTCATTGAGGTTTGTGTAGTGCTGACTGCTGGTTCATCGGACGACAAAGGTGAATGATGTAAAACGCAACGTAAGTTTGCCAGCGTTTTGCTAAACTAATGCGTTTCGTTGAAAATTTAATTTGTGGAATTCGTTAACGCCTTGAACGTTTGACGAGGACTGCATTGTGAACGCAGGCTTCACACAAGTGTTTTCTACAGTGTGTGCTTTGCCTGCACGCATATAAAGACAGAAACACTGCCTATATGGTGCATAAAATAAAGAAAATTTCGCTTATCTTAATAATGTTGACTATCAATTGAGTGCTGTTGATAGTAGTGGCGCAGCCAGGAACTTTTAAGAAGGTGAGGGTGGAGGGGGTTTGAGGTGGCTGAGATGTTTATGACTTGGGGAGCGCGGGGGGGGGAGGGTGGTGTCGAAATTTGTGTATATTCTAGGGCCCGCCGGATTTTGGGAGGGGGGGGGCGAAGATAAGCCCCTTCTCCCCCTGGCTTTGCCACTGGATGATACCATAAGGGGAACATCCTACATTCACAGGCTGCCATAAGCATGTGCAGAGCCACTGAACTCGTACCACAATGGCAAGATAGTTGCTGACATTTTTCACGTTACGTAGCGGTTCTTTCTTTAGTACATATGCTCGTTTTTTCTTCACACATCTACTTTGCTTCAACAGTGCGTATTTGCTCTGCATTACAGGCAAATTTAAAAAAAAGATCCAGCTCACACTACTCTATAATTTCAACGAGTTACTGTCACTTTTGAAACGACAATCTTCTTAATTTGTATGATAACCTTTACATTAAACACACGGGTGTTGAATGGAGGACAAGTGTATCTTTATTATTTTTCTTGGTCATGGAGATGACGACCATCCACAAGATTGCACTGGCTAAAGTTCTCGTCTACAGTGAGTAACAATGTTACCATGCTCCGTCAGACTAAACTCCTGCTGTCTAAACAACTAACGATTCATTTTAGGGCACACTGTTCGTAGTTCATTGCAGGGCATCGAAAAGTGTTTCTTATGACTGCCCGATGACTGAAATGCAATTCCAGAAGCTTGGCGTGAAAAGGTAAAATATCTAGTTGATACAATAAAATGCCATCAGCAACCCATCTAGATTTTATTGCGTGATTGACAGTAGCTACAAACCGCAACAAATGGTCAACTGAAGACATAGGTACTAAGCGTGCACTAACTTCGAAGCGGTAGAAACCCTGAAATTTTAACGTAAACTTACCACCAAGTTGTTAATGACAAAGTGGTGCTTGCGGAAAAGTGTTGGAGTCCTTCAGAACGGTGACGATCTCCTTCAGACCGATGATAATGGTGACGAAGGTTCTGTTAGATTCTAGGTTCCGTCAACGCACCCCACGACGTCGGTGTGCTTGTCGTGGTGGCGACAAAAGCCTTCTTTCGCACATGCCTCAGCTGCCTCGGTTCGGGGTTTCGTCGACCCAGCCGTCTCTTCCCAGCCGGTTGACAGCGACACTCGCGACGGCGTCACGGCTCTGATCACCATCCACTGGGCATTAGCTATGTGATCATCGGTGGCAACCGCGCTCTTGTAGTTCCCCGCTGCGAAAAATCTCAGTGCAATTCAATTAGTCTGCTGCTGCTCGACGATCATCATCTCTCATCGTCGCCGTCTCTCGTCGCGCAGCTGGTCACACTGCGATCACATGGTGCTTTTCGACAAGCGGTGTTGTCGTCAGAAACAGTCGTCGTGCATCTCGAAGGCGACCGGGTGCTCGCGGGAAACCCGTCATTGTACGCGTTAATCGAGCCATCGTTGCGCAACAAGCATCGCCGCCATTTTCTACGCTCTAGAATCCTGCCCAAAGCTTGTTCCCCTTCGTGCAATAGAAACAGAAGTTAAAAGCACGAGCACATCACCCCAAACGATGCTTGCACGAACGTTGGTTTGCACTGCGCAAGCGCGCCTGCTTGACAGGGACGTTGAAAGCCCGGAGCACGTTCTTATAGCTCCTGCACCCGCACTAGCTCGCACTCATAGTGAAACAGAGAGTAGGGTGTGTCGAGTAATACCGCAGTTAATCTAGTTACGTGACTTCCGCTATGTGTTACGTAGGTCGGACGTGGTCATACGTCACTTTGTCGTCACGGTCCGAGCTCGAAGAGTGACAGTTACGGCAAACAGTTGCTTTCGTGTTTCGCGAACGTTCCCATGGGAACCGCGTGGAATTATCACGCGGGCTGTGGCCAATAGGAGCGCGCGGTTCGTAGGGGGGAGGAGTTTTCGAGAAACACGAACGTGACCGTTTGTGACCAGAATAGCACCCCTGGTTGCCAAATGTCTATGCAAAATGCAACTGCCCAGCATGCGACAAAAAAGAATCCAGCGCCGCGTGCTTGCAAGGCCGGCAGGCGAGTTACGAACTAAACACAGAAAAAAAGAACCTGAGCGCATTGATGCAAGACATCGCGAGCCAGGGTCGCTTTGTGCAACGACTGAACTCGAGACAAACAAGCGTGCTTTGCGGGTTCAGCGTGCAGACATTCCCTTTTTTGCTTTAGCTCACTTCAACTTTTCTTCACAACACATTTTTCACGTACCGGGGTCCCTCTCGAAAGAAAGCCCACCAAGAGAAACCTAGGTAATCAATACTTCGACACAGCAGTCTTTGAGTTAGAGAGGGATTTTTGTAGCAGCGTATGTTTTAAACAAGAACATGAATGTTGATGAACATGCGGCGGTCCTTATGTTTCAGTTTAGGAAGCTCCATATCTGCAATGTCGTGTGGCCGTTGATTTCAGGAGCGAGAGCTTCAGCTCAAAAAGCAACTCCCGCCGCGCCAAAACATAGTTTCGTTTTACAGCGCCACGTCATGGCTGGTACCCAGCACGCTAGCGTCGCAGCACACACACACACGCCGGCAACTATCGTTAAAAAAAAATCGCGAGACGAAACTATTGCTTACGAGACGACGAGAGCTTGAAAGAAGAGACGGCATGGCGGGAAAAGACCATTAAAAAAAACCATGGACGATTGATGCAGGATATTTTGTGTCGGGCGGCCGTTTGTGCCGCCTAGCTCATGCATGCTCAGTTACGGTACTTAGTTTAGTTTCGGTTTTGAAAGGCGACCAAATTGGCCCTTTGGCGCAGGCTCGGCGCAGATTACCCATATTTTGACAAAATGTAGCAGGGTTAGCCCCTTGGTGCAGTTTGGCGCAATTGGCGCAGCCATCACATCACTGATATAGGCGGGCAATAGCTCGCTTTAAAAATACTTGCTCTTGGTGGCCGAGAACAAACTCGTGTTTCTGATTGGCAGCCATTTTCTGCGAAGGATACCTGCACATATCCTAAAGAACCCAGTCTTAGTCTAATACAGATGCTTTGGCCAGACAGAGACACAAAAGCCTGACACAAGACCAATATAAAGACCGGAAATAGAGTGTCTCTGAGGAATAAAACACACAACTCAGATAGGCATCAATCACTCACCTTGAAAACACTTGCGATGAGCGGCAAAGAGCAAACTTCTGGCCTTGATTGGCTGGTGCTCGCCACCAAGACCTGCATGTATAAGAAAGACCCGGTCTTAGTCAAGCTTGGGTGTTTTTGCAGAAGAGAGACAACAAAATACTAATGCGAGACCACTACACATAGGTTATGGCATTCAAGAGGAATGAAACACAAAACTCATATAAGCGGGCAATAGCTCACCTTGAAAATACTTGCTCTCGGTGGCCGAGAACAAACTCGTGTTCCTGATTGTAAGCCATTTGCTGCGAAGAATACCTGTAGATATCCTAAAGAACGCAGTCTTATTGTAACACAGATGTTTTGGCCGGACAGAATACAAAAGTCTGATACAAACCACAAAAAGCAGGAAATAGTGTCTGCGAGAGATGAAAAAAGACCCAAGTGGAGAGGCTCGTTCTGTTTCACGTTAGTCAAATAGTGTAGCTCATTTTGCTAAAACGATGCATATTTGCTAAAAAAAGTATCTATATTTTGCCCCATTTAGCAGTTTACTGCCAAGGGTACCTGCACACCAGAATAGGTCAGAATTAGTCAGTTTTTTTTTCTTCTTTTGATGAGCGACAACAGAATCCTAAACAGGTGATGAAACAAAATATGAACCCAGCAAGACAGGCTAGTTTGCCTTGATGCAAGCACAGTGCCTCGGCCAACCAAATGAGGTTCTATTCTTTATCACTTGTCATATTTGGTAGGAATAGTAAAGTAAATGAAAATAAGGCAATCTCTCTTGCAGCCGACAGCTGCAAACAAAATTCATATACCTCGATGAAGGACCTGCAAATAAAATTGGGTGGTGGCCAAGTGGTTTAAGGTGTCAAATTTCAAACTTACACACTGTAGTTTTGGTTTAAGTCCTCCTGGTGTATATTTTTATTCTTATAACTATATTTACATTCTTTTTGTATTTTTGAGTCACAAGTACTTAATTTATACGCTAATTTACCTTTAGAAGCGTTTTAATTACACTCCATGCCTTTCTAGTGCTCGAAATTGATTCTTGGTGAAAGCGGTCTTACATTTTTCTCTTCTTGCTGTCGCTGCTGCTTGCTTCCTCACCGTTAAAATGCTGACAACTCGACACAAAAGTAATGAAAAATGTGATTAAAATGTCATGAAGATCAGCATTTCCAAGCTGTTCCCCTGCTTCATGCCCCGACCATGCCACCATACCATAGCTGAGTGCAGTGAAAAATGGTCCCAGGTTTGTCACCCGACCGTATATGGGCTTACGGTGTGGCGCGACTCATGCAGCACCTATGCTTCTCGATGGAGCCAGTGAGCGAGGTGTGACACACTAGAGCTGTGCAAGCCACAGCTTTACAGCCTGCAAAGCGTGGGAAGATCCCTCTCCTTTTGCAGAGCTGGCATTAACTCACCGAGAAGCTATTGCAAGCACTAGAAAGCCACAGAGTGTGAATAAAAGCGCTTCTGAAAATGAATTAGTGTGTAAATTATGCATCTACATGTTAAAACTTAAAAAAGTATATATATATATATATATATATATATATATATATATATATATATATATATATATATATATATATTTAAATACTAAAAAGGCAAAAAAGAAAAAAAAAATGTTTCCCGGTGGGCTTGCACCCAGAGATTCACGGCCCTTGAATTCAGTTCCCTAAAGCCCGCCTCAGACGGAACAATTTCGCCCAGCAACTTCATGTCGCAACACCAGCAACCCCGCGTTCACATCCAGCAACCGAATTGCTACGACTTGCCATCATCATCATGAAATTTTATTTTTCTTGCAGTATTTAGACGCACAGTTATCTCCTAAAAACATGTTTTTATATCTTTAAATTGCGCTGAGAATACTAACTCATCTTTTTGAAACAGTTTATTTTCAAAAATGATCCATTTCAAACCAGAACTAAGTCCTCAGTTCTCATCATCACGACCACAGGGGTGTCACGTGAAAATATTGCATTCCTGATTGGCTGCTGCCGCTTCAAACATCTCCGAGTAGTCAGAGTTGCTCGTCCACTTCGAGCCGGACCCGATCTCAGCAATTTGTGTCGATCTAGGGAAAGCTAGGGAACAACCCGCCAGCAGCCCTAAAATTGCTGGAAAGAGATACAATAGTAAGGGTGCAGGCGAGCTGGTGGATGTTAACCATGTTGAATATACCTGAGACTGGGGTAGAAAAACATAAAAGTCGAAGAAACAGAACGGGACAGGACGACGTCTCTTTGAGACGTCGTCCTGTCCCGTTCTGTTTCTTCGACTTTTATGTTTTTCTACCCCAGTCTCAGGTATATTCAACATGCTGGAAAGGTTGCCCCGTCTGAAGCGATCCTATACTCTGTTTCATACATAGAGTGCAGCGCAGTCAAAACTAGCGCACCGGTTTGCATTGCTGACCGTGCCTATGTTCGCCCCATAAGATAGTCCGTCCCCTGCAAAAAAATTTTAAAAAGTCGGAAAATGTGCTTCCTCGGGGCTAGTAACTGATAGTGGCGTTATGATTTCAACGGAGCACAAATGTTTTTCAAGAAAAAGGAAAAGATAATGTAAACCACTTTAAATTGTTTTCGTGTTCGTCCGTGTGGCAGCCGCTGTGGGTTTTCGGGTTGTGTGGCATTGGCTGGTTTTGAGAAGACGGCGTCTTACGTCGTACCTCTCCTGCTGGGATTTTTTCGAAGATTCGTTGTGTGAAAATCTTGAAAGAGTGCAAGCAGATGATCGCCAATGTGTACGGGAGTATAAGAACACATTCCCCGGAGAATTCGGTCGTGAAGTCCTTGAGACGGCCAGAAACGACACTGGAGTGTGCCCTGTACTGTCGCGAAGTGCAAGGCGCAGTGCCTGTCTGGCAAGGTGGCGTCCCCGAAGCAAAGACCTCGCAACGTGAAAGTTTCGAGCACGGGGACCGTCAAGCATGACGAGTTCACACAGAACGCCATTCGCCTGAAGGTGCATCGCAAGTGCTCCGAGAGGGAGATTCCTACCCTTGACAGCTATTTCAAAATAAACTGTACAGGACACAACTATTGTCGATTAACGTCTTATTATAAATTTTGGGACAAGGCCGCTATCAGGGCGATTCCTCATTCCACGCTGCACGAAACAAAATTTAACTCGGTGCTGGAGGCAAATAACACTTGCAAAGCGGCAGACCAGATGGTAAAAGTCTGGCCTCTCGGCGACTTATAATTAAAAATCAAGAAGGAGGAACTGAAATATGCACTTCGTCAATGCGCACAATCTTGCACAAAAAGTATGTCTAAAAAAAAAAAAAAAAACTTTGCGCGTTAAATAGGTTTGAACCACGGCCACCGAGGCGTCAGTATCGCCAGAGCAGCGCCTTCTACCACTCGTCCACGAAACGCGCGGAGTAACACTTTTTCTATTTTTTCATGCGCACCACTTTAGTACTTTTGACAGCGTAGCACACTTAGTGTGAAAAAGAGTATAAGACACCCTATTGTCTGGTACAGAGACCATTTATGAACGCTTGGGTGTCTAAACGATGTGCTACACATTTTACAAAAAGAAAAAAGAAACATTGGGTGTTTAAACGTTGTACTACCCTTTTTTCAACAGAAAAAAGCAACAACAACAACAATAAAAAAACACATTTGAGAAGAAAAAGTTAAGGAAACGGAATGTACCATTATGTTCTGTGAAGTTTGGTGACAAGACTCGGGACTCGAGCAGGAATGCAGTTATCCTTGGTGTGACCCCATGAGACTGTCTTGCTGCCTTTGCTGGGGTTTATCTAACTGAAGTACCTGTACGAAAAGTAGAACACATGTGCATAAGACTCATTAATCACAAGAAAATTCTTCAATGTCCAAAATGACCCATGAAGAAAATCATGCGAGGAATTTTCAGGCTGCGTTGGCCGAGTCACATCTCGTGGCCAATGTTTCATAGCAACTTTAATTGTAGTGAACAGTTATAGGGTATATTACGAACAAAGTGCAATTTGGTTTTGTAGGAAGCTAACACACAAAACGACACTTGAATACAGTATGTTGAGGTACCTCTAAACAAACACCAGGGTTTCATGGCGCCTCCTTCAGATACCTGATGTTGAACATGAAATATGTGCACCAAGGAGTGAGCAAACAGCGACTTCAGATTTGTCTCTAACACCAGCGACATGTCGACAAGGAGTGCAACGTGTAGGAGATCGTCTAGAAGTATGCCAAGATGAAAAAGCAAGATGTAACGATATCAGAATAAGGTCACAACCAAAGAGGCACCATTGTGGTGAGACAATCCACGATGTAGAGACAGCAATCGGGAGTCAACCGACGTACGACCGCGATTTACTTTGCGTTGACTAAAATAAAACATGGCAAAAAAAAAAAATTGAAATTTAGAAAACGCGTTTTTTTTTTCTTTTTTTTACAATATTCGTTGAGCGCAGCCGGTAGCAGAGCAGTTGGGCGGCGTCACGAAAATCTGACAGACTCGCAAGCTTTTCTCAACTTCGTACGGCGCCAGTCGGCACCACAGATGAATGGTCGGCACACTTAGTCTACCAGGGAAGAAAAAAGTACGAGCTCAGAGCCGAGCGTCGATCGCGACTTTCGTAAAGAGAAGCTACGGTAACACTTCGGCGACTCGTGAGCGTTAAACAACGCCTCTTCGAACGAGCCCACGAATCCAACACGTCGAACGGTTAGCGCCGGTAAGCATGCTGGGAGGCAGGGGGCTGGAGGTTGAATATCCGAAAGAGACGAGGCGCTGCTTTCTACGTCTATTTCGCACATGAGATAACAAGATAGCGAAGCTATCCGAGTGTAAACACTGACTGACGTTACATCAGAGTACACGCAGTCGAAATGACGTCTGCAACAGAGCACAGCCAGACGCTTTCAGCAGGGGACGCATGCGTTCAAATAAGCTGCGATTTCAAAACATCATGTCTCCCTTCTGTCCTTCAGTGTTCACTTTGATCTGTGTATACCAAAGCACTCAATGCTGCAAGTAATAAAGTCGTCTATACGTACCTTTCGAAGCGATTGAAAGTGCGTTGGTTTAACTTGGAGCCCACAAGCAAAGTGCGCGACGAACTTGACGAGCTGCCATCCGTCGGTCCCGCCGTCGCCGCCGTCTCGCCGGGTTGGCGCGGTCGCGCGGTCGCGGTCGCAATCTCGGCGGCTTGTGCTCGGCGAGGCTTGGCTGGGCCGGCGGGCTCGGCCACTCGGCGGCTCGCTCAGCCGCTCGTCTGGCTCGATGGGCTACTACACTGCAGGCAGCGCATGCGCGCAGGCGCGCCGGCTCGCTGTGCTCGTATCCCTTCGGAGTTCGAACTAGGGGTGTCGCGAACTTTTGTCGAACCAGATATTTTGGTCGAACTTCCGGGGTTCGACTGGGTCGAACCGGTTCGACGAACCTTCGAACTTTTAACCAAATTCGACGGGTTCGACTTTGTAGACAGTGTGGCCAGTCTTTTATAGAAGCATGTCTAAGTTTGGAGAAAGTGTTTTTATGCGAAGAGTTATTTTTAAATTTATGAACAGTTGCAATTAAAGAAACCAATTCTAATCACTGACGAAGTTAATAACTTAATTGTTTTGTGCTGTATTAACTGAAATAACCAATCAGCGCTGCACTTAATTCATTTCTTAGCCATTATCATCCAATCCGAAGCCAACTGGCCAGCCTGTCGCGCATGCGCACACGAGTCGAACCTCAATAGAAGGTCGTCGAAATTTCCACCAAAAGTTCGAACAAGTCGAACCTGGTCGACCTCGACCCGCGGCCGGTTCGCGACACCCCTAGTTCGAACTGCCTCCGAAGCTCGAGCGCTCGAGCTTTCGCGCGCGTGGGTTGACGATGGAAACTTTTCTGATAAAACGAGTCTGTAACGTATCGTTTAATGGCGCAAATGCACGTATTTTTCCCGTCGTTTTTTACAGTGCGTGAATCTTGCCAAACAGGCGACGAAGAGTGGTGGGTGAAATGTGCTCGTGTGTGGTTGTGGATTTTGTGTACGACGTAAGATTACCCACAAAGGTGGGTCAATATCGATAAATGTGCGGGTAAGAAGCACGTGACCTGTCAAGCCCATTAATCCTCATTATTTTATCGTGCGAACTGACATTGTCACGTATCGCGTTCGATTTGGGTTCCAACATCGGTAACCTAACTTTTGTTGCATAAAAACTGCAATAAACATTTGTTTGAAAACGATCACTCCAATGAGCACGTCGTTATAGGGCTTTCTCATTGAAAGGTAGGTCGCGGGTGTCCCAGTTAGTTATTCTGAATGGTTTGGTGGTTGTCTAGCATTTCAAGCGCTCGAGGCTGTGTGTACTATGTGCCGTACGTACACTTGCGCTTTCGATCAATGTGTATGTGTTTGCAACGCGGAACGTTTGTGTTCTGTGTGTATCCACCTCCAATATCGTTCTCTCTCGTATTGCCGTATGGTAATTCCTGCTGTTCTACGCTATCATTCACGCGATGTCGTGTATGTGGGCGTACCGATATCCACATGTTGCTTCACGGGCAATCAATACTGTGTTACGTATCATCTTAGTCCGCGGTATATGCCGACGTAATTCATGTTGGTAACTTGGAATTCGTTCTGAGATTTATCCACGCGATATTGTATTCTCCTTTGGGCCCGTGATCGACGACCGATATTTATATATCGTGTGGCCGTACAGTATGTCCATGTCGGTCACCAATATGCACGCGGTGTAGTATTCTATACCAATAACCGTAAGTTCTGTCGGGATATTGTGCTTCGATATCGTGTTTTATCCCAATAACCGCAAGTTATATCGGAATATTGTGCTCCAATATCCTGTTGTATACCAATAACCGAATACTATATCGGGATATTGTGCTCCGATATGAATTCCCATCATGCGTATTGGGTTAATCGGATAACAATACGTTTTTATTGGTTTCCATCAACTTCATTGGAATACAATATTTCCAATAAGCCGAGTTCATATTGGCCTTATTTAATAGGGTTGGAATGGATTTACTTGGGCCGTTCCCAACATCGACGCAAGGAAACCGGTGGATAATCGTGGCAACCGATTACTGTAAAACCCTTTATTTTCGCGGCCCCTATTTTTCGCGAATCGGTCACAGATGACATAATCGCGACCACTAAATTTCGCGAACTCCAGACGCCTGCATTGAAAATCTTAAGGACCGAAATTTTCGCGCGCCCTTAAATTTCGCGAATTCTTTAATTCGTGAAATTCGCGAAAATTGAGGGCTCGCGAACATTAAGGGTTTTACAGTATCTTACTCGATACGCCTAGACGAAAGCCTTTTCATCGGAAGCATCGGTTGCAGTCGCCAAGTTTTTTGTCGAGCCCATTCTCCTTTGACACGGCGCACACGAAGTGCTCATCACAGATCGCGGGTCATCTTTCATAGCGCAGCTGACTCAAGACGTTTTTCGGCTCAGTCAAACATGCCATCGTCGAAGTACCGCTTATCATCCACAGACCAACGGGCTAACGCAGCGGCTGAACAAGACGATTGCCGACGAGATCTCCATGTACGTCGACGTTGAGCACAAGACGTGGGACGAGGTGTTGCCGTAGATCACGTTGGCGTACAACAGAGCGGTTCAAGAAACCACGGTAATGACACCGTTCCAACTGGTACACGGCCGGACGGTTACCACATGCTCAACGCCATGCTGCCTCACGTGCAGACCGACGACGGGAACGACGACGACGCTCAACTGAATTCGCAACGCGCGGAGAAGCTCGCCAACAAGCAAGAATCAAGATTCATGACGAATGGCGAGTCGACGCACGCAGGTATAACCTTCGTCGCCAACACGTCCACTTTCAGACCGGGGTCCTGGGATGGGTTTGGACAGTGATACGGCGCCGCGGTCTCAGCGAGAAGCTTCTCAAACGCTATTTCGGACCCTAAAAAATCATCCAACGCCTCGACGATCTGAACTACGAAGTTCTACCCGACGGAACGCGCCCATATACAAGACGCCAGCCACGACCAAAGGTGGAGAACGTCGTCCGGCTCAAGCAGTATTACGAACGACAGAACTTCGGACTCTCGTCAAAAAGTGAACTGTCAACTGTGGCTCGCGACTCGGCTATCCTTTTGCTCCGGATCTGTGTTTTCGTTTTGTGCTGCGTCGCGACGATGCACTTTTAGAGCGCAGCTCTTAGGTGCCCGTTTGCGGCTTTAGCGGCGTTGGCGACGCCTTTGCCGTCGCCGTAGCCGTCGGCGTAACCAAGGTCACCCCAAGGTCACCCCATGGTCACGTGACCCCTCCCAAGGTAACCTTAAGGTTACGTGACCCCCCAAGGCGACCCCCACGTGACCCCAAGGTCACGTGACCCCCTCCACCGAAGTCACGTGACACCCCCCGAGGTCACGTGACCCCTCCCCCAGGTCAGTTGACATCCCCGAAGCATATTAAAGGGGCGGTGCAACAATTTGCGGACTTTGGCTAATTAATTGCGGGAATTGATCCCGGCCACATATAAAACGAAGGACCGAAAACTATTCTTTCCTGCTTGCCCTAGTTTTCATTAAAAAAAATAAAAGAAATTGGTATCTTTGGCACCCCTCAACTCAGCATTGAAGCGGCACCACCTTCGCCTGTGACGTCACTCTGAGTGGCGTTGGTTTCCGGTTGGGTTCTTCTGGCTTCCGTTTCCCCAGCGCTCGCCGGCTCGCCAGGCTCGCCGCTCTCCCGCCGATTCCTGACCAACATGGCGGCATGGGCGGACGGCCTGAGCGGCGTCGAGCGCAAGATGCTTGCGACGCGGCGAGCATTCGAAGTCGATCGAGGTCGAGACACCAAGAACAATAACTATACCACGATACTACGGACCACGACCAACGCACTCCGTCGAGCGAGGGAAAGACAAAACGTCCGGGTTGCTCGTGTAGCCGCCGTAGGCGCCTCGGGCGTCGACGGATGACGGCGACGGCAGGTTTTGTTGACTTGCGGTAGATGGCGCCACAAATAGTTCACACCCTTTTAGCGGCAATATTAGGCTTTTGAAGCGTTTCTGCAAGCCTAAACAACAAGATTTTTTTAAACTTAACCTTAAATCAAGCTTACAAATGCCTAACACTATCACTTACAAAAACCACTCCGAATGAAGTGACACCACAGGTTCCATTTGCGGCCACCATGTAGCCGCAGGTTGGGAAAAAAAGCGTTCATTTTACGATTACGCAGCGAAATAGAGGTATTTTGGGGTATGGTGGCACTTTTTCTCTTATGCCGAAGTAAACAATATAAAAAATACAAGCTGCACATTCGTTCAGTGTTAAAATCATTGCACCGCCCCTTTAAAGGCTGAGGGGAGGAGGAGGAGGAAGGGTCCACCCTCCCCTCAGTACCCTTCCCTCCTCCTCCTCAAGAGCTGCGCTCCGATTTGGGGTAACAGGGAGTTGTAAACGACTTTCACTTTTTAAAAGGGGGATATAATGCCGACAAGCGCAGCTGCTTAAGCAGGCACCGCACTCGTGGTCTAACGGTTATCGCGCGTGCCTCCCACGCAGAAAGCCAGGGTTCAGTTCGTGGCCGCGGGGACGCATTTTTGTTGTCTCTAACGTAATGTTCTGGTAAATTCGAGAACCGCTTTGGGGGCTTGTTCGCGGTCAGAATGTTCTACACGCCCAACCTCCAACACCGATTATTCTAGAAGCCCACGCGTGTACATAAGGGGCTCCGCGTGGCGAGCCGCAGTCAGTTTTCTCCCCAGCGTTCGACACTGCTTTCACGCCGACTTCGACGGCTTCGTCACTCTTCTTTCCTCGATCACCTTTTTTATTTTTGGGCACACGTTCGCCTTATTAAACGTTTCAATATTTTTTAGATATTACGTTTAAAGCATTTCGTTGTTATTTCAGCCCCCAGTTAACTTTCCTTATGTAAAAAATGCTGTGTAATATTATTAAACGTGAAACTAGTTTTGCATGTAAGTAATCTTTTTTTTTTCTTGATCATACCTTTCAAGATATTCTACAATTGCCTGGTTGTGACGTAATTTGTGTGTGTTCATTGTTGCTTCTCTTTATTCTCTTTATTTTGCTTTTTTTTCCTGTTAATGCTGTAATCTCTATGGTATGTTGATTATTTTCTTTTTAGTGCTGCAAATGCCAATGTGGGGGCCTGTGGCTTTGTCAAGCTGGTCTTGTGACCCCTTTTTCTACAAGCCTCCAGTATCATGTACGCTGTACTTGATGCAAATAAAAATCAACAACAACAACAAAAACAATATCCAAGTTATTCTTCGTTGCACCTTGTCATTCGTGACAACAACTCTTCCGTTGGGTCGGGTGGTAGTGCACGGGACTCCACCTATAAGCGAGGAAAGCAGGCTGTATCTTCGGGTCTTGCTCTGGCTTGCACAGATAGTAAGAGCGCGCGTGCGAGGCGGTGAGCTTTTCCGTTGGCGGGTATTCCGGAGTATCCGGGTATCCAGTGTATTGTGAGGTCGTGCCCGAGAGCACGTAAGCGTTGCACGGAGAGTCTGAGCTGCTGAACTGCAGCGGTGGTGTGCCGAACTTCCGCACAAGCCTGTAAAGAGGTGGAAGTGGGTGTGGGTGTTGCTGTTGTTGGAGGAATCGTTTGTGAGTCAAACATAATCAATTATGGCGTGCATTTCTGGTTGCGTGCTGTGGACGGGTTCCGTTGTGGCATGGTAGAGTCACCCCTGAGTTGACGTAGTGGTTTCAACGAAAGCCGTGGCGAAATCCGTTTCATCTTGATGAGAAGCGGCGTCCGTGTAGACTGTGCGGATATCTTCTTTCAGGCAGGCGTTTTGGGTCCACTTGATATGTTTCTTGACGAATGTTCGTCTTCGTTCTACTTGCTCGGGGGGCATATGCTGTGGCAGCGGTGTGGAATCGGTGAGCAAAATGTGCTCCAAGGGCGGCGACAATTGTGGGAGATCTGAAAGGTTGGTCCAAGCATGGCTAATGTGTGTCTGCTCGCGTAAGTGGATCGAAAGCGGACCCCTTGTGTGTGAAGGTGTGTCTACAGAAGCTCTGTGAGGTCATTAATGCCATTGCAGCTTTTCAGAGCTGCTAGCGGTGTGTAACGAAGGAGCACAGTGGTTATTCGCCTTGCCTCGTGTTTAAGACGCTCTAGGGCTTGAAGCTGCGTCCCGGTGACGGGTTGGTACGGCAAACAATACAACACATTAGCGTGAATAAAGGAGGCGATAAACTGGTGAAGTTTCCGCCCCCCCCCCCCCCCCCCCTCCGGTAAGGTATGAGATTCTGCGCCGGTCGTGTAGAACCTGTTCAGTGGTTGCGACAGAACGGTTAAACCAGGAAATTGCTGTGAATTTTTTGGTCGATAAACATCCCGAACAATCGGATGGGGATTTTTCGAGCGATAGGCTGCTCACCGATTGATAAGCTGATGTTGTATTTGTCGGCCTCCTTGGCTTTGGTATGTCTGCCCCCGTGAACCACGACGAACTCAGTTTTGTCTTCGCCGTAGCCAAACTCACTTCGATTGAGTATGCATGCATGGTGTCGAGTGCCACTTGGGCGGCTTGTTTGCCTAAGCATCCCGTATTGGTCCACACTGAGACATCGTCTGCGTATATGGCGTGTTGGATGTTCGGAATCTTTGCTAGCCTTGCCGGTAGTTGGGACATTGCTATGTTAAACAAAGTGGGGGCTCTCACGGATCCCTGGGAGACCCCGACCCCGTTGTGGTGGGTGCTGCAGGTTTCTTCCCCGATTTGGACTTGGAACGATATGTTTCCTACAAAAGCAGCAATAAAGTTTAGATCTTTCGTTTCAGTCCGAGACCACGAGATTTGGCTAAGACCATGTCGTGAGGAATGCCGTCAAAGGCTTTTTGTGTGTCCACTGCCACCACGATTCTGGAGTGTGAAAATTTTTTAGGACAGTTTCTTTGACGCGAAGAAGGACGTCCTGAGTTGATAGACCAGAACGGAAGTCCTATTAGGTAGGAGAAAGATCTGTTTGTCTTAGATGCGCCAGATGAAGCGAGCGTTCACCATAAGCTCCGTCAGTTTGCAAAGGCAAGGCGTTAACGAAATAGGCCTGAGGTTCGTGGAACGCTATCATCTGTTTCCAAGGCTGGATCTACTCGCAATGTGATGAGCACAAATCAGACGCCCGGCGTGGAGAGGGAAACCGCTCCGACTTCCTTCAACGCATCTACTCAGGACCCAACCCTAGAAGAGTCCGACCGGCAACGCGTCACGTACCTACGCAAGAAAAACTCCACACTGGCATCCGCGAGCTCTTCCTCTGGCCGCCCCATGTATTAGTATACAATGGTTCTCAAACCCACAAAACCATGTCGTATCTTGGACGAAGATTTCATTAAGATAGATGAGGCCATTACCCGGCATATTTCTACTCATCTCAAAATAGACAAGCAGCATGATTTGCCCAAGTTCCTCACTCGCTACCTCAACAGGAGCTATCAGGTTGCTGCGGACGCTACCAAAACTCGCGTTCGTGACGAGCTGGTCACCATAGACCTCCTCCCAATCAAAGGGCGAGCGGTACCATTCCAGGCTCATGAAACCATACGCCACGGACAAATCAAAGGCATCATCAGAAACGTGGGCGGCATGCTTGCCAAAGAACCTATGCAGAGCCTGCACATCAGGAAATGCGAAATTCTCAGTGTAGTTAGGTGACAACGGTAGGGCTTTAATCACATTTATGGGCGACAGGCTGCCTTATCGGATAGGGCTACGTTCTTTTACGGTCCCACAGTTCCCTTTCAAAGACAAGATTCTGGTTTGCGACACTTGTCACTAGGTGGGACACCGCAAAAAACAACGTCCGAACCAGTCCTCTCAAAGGTGCCCCTCGTGCGGATCCAAAAAAACACGAAAACGGCATAATCTGCCCCAACAACGCGCCAAAGTGCCGTAACTGTGGATGCCCTCACATTGCCACAGCTAAAGACTGCCCAAAAAGAGTGCAGCTAAATCAGGTGATTCCTAAAAAAGGCAAACTCATTCAAACAGGCGCCCACGCAGTCGTTCCCCACCCCGACGCCAACGTAACTCCAGACGAAAATCCACCGTCTCGCCACCGTCGCTACCAGAGCAGCGACCTAAGGCCACAGCAACTTCCCGCAGCTTCTACACCGGTACAACAGTGCTTCCTGTAGTGGCAGCGGTCAACGCGCCGGCTTCAAAACAATAGGCACTTCACTTACTCCTCCACCGCCGTTAAGCAAGACTTCGGCTCCCCGAGCGACGCCCCAAACCACCAATGAACAGCTACATCAGACAGCAACCGCATTGCCAGTCACGTCGCTGCAGCCTTCTTTATCAGGAGAACATCAACATCAATTACAGCAGGCTTATCTTGATCAGCGCCTCGCGCAGCTGGAGCAGACCATCCTGCAGAAGGTACAGCAAGCCATCGAAAATGCTATAGAGAAGTGTGTCAGGACCGCCGTAAAAAAACTTATATTCGCCGACATGTTCTCATTTGGGCCAGTACCACAACAGACCTTGAGAAGCTCCACTCCCTCTCCTACTAAGCTTGAAGCGTTATGGCCACCCGTGACTCGCCCCTTTAGCAGTGGCTCACTTACCAACCACAACTAAACACCCGGCTCACGACCGAGTGTCGTTGTTGACCTACTCGGTTGTGATCCAGCGGAACTGTCGTACGCTGCGTAAGAAGAGGGCAGACGTTGTACCACGTCTTCAACTAGCAAACACAAACAACACACCCACCATAATTGCCCTACAAGAAGTAAAGGGGCCACTTTTGCGATTGCTAAGATACGACAGCTATTCGTCACATGCGGATCAAGCAGATCCTACAAAGACAGCTCTGTACATGTAAAGGCACACTGATCATGTTCAAATCGAGGAATCTCTGCGTCACCTGAAAGGGCGACGGACTCGGGTTGGGTACGAATGTTACGTCGGCATTCGGCTGAGACTGCGCCGTGCTGTCCCGTCCCCAGTGGCGCGGGGATTCCAGGGTTTGGGCTTCGTGTCCAGGTGATATGGTCTCCACCCTCTCATGTCCCGATGCTCCTTCGTCTTTTGTTCTTTTGTTGTTGTTGTGCTCCATTTGATTTACCTTGCTCTGGGTGGCTGGCTATGCCTTATGCTTGCATAGACGTTGCACAGCATCTGTTCTGCCTGCTTTGACAACCACCGATTTTTAAAGTTCACGTCATCCTCTTCGGCGAAGGAAAGGCCGAGTTTCCTAGGGACGACGTCCCCGAGCTGAGAGCAGATGCCATCTCTTAAGGAAGAAATCCCGGGCACTTCCGTTTCGATGGTGTCAGTTTATCGTTCCCTCTCGTGCAGTTCATGATCTCGTGGTTTTGCGCTCCTCTACCTACTTTTCCTCTTGTTGCCTACCCCTACCAGATCCCATAATCTGCAACACCAGCTTTGCGAGGGAAAATGACAAGAAAAACGGTAAACCCGCGACGGACACAAATTGACAAATCCTTTATTAACTGAAAAACTAATTTTAATTTTATATTTTTATTGTTCACGATTCATAGTGATGTGACAAGTATTATTCAAATGACAAATATTAAGATAATAATTTACGTTACAGCCAAAACACAATTTAGACCCTTTGACTGTGTTCATCCAGGTAAGAAGACAGCGTGCTTCGGCTCTGAAGCTTTGGCAGCATTGCCAAGAAAAGTTGTCGCCGAGTATAGTGAATTCACAAATTTTTCTTCAGGCAAATGGTGTGCAGCACATCAGGACGCCACCCTGCCATCCGGGTTCCAATGGCTCCGCAGAACGACTTGTCCAGACAGTCAAGCGAAACCTCATCCACCAGCTTCAAGACGAGCCGCGCACGGGACAGTCTCAAGCGGTACAACAACGACTGGACCAGTTCCTGTTTGCGTATCGTAATACGCCATGTCAAACCCCAAATGAGACGCCAGCCAAACTCTTTTTGTCATGTCAGCCGCGCACACGGTTAAGCATCCTTCATCCAGACTTAGCAAAGCGAGTAGAAGCAAGTGTTAGTTAACTGCAATCCCAAGGATAGAACTTATGGAGAGAATTTGAAGCAGGCGACAAGGTTCGAGTAAAAGGAAACAGACCAGGAGATCCGCTTTGGTTAGAAGGCACCGTTCTGCGACGTGTCAGCCTCTTGACGTATATAGTCAAGGTGCAGGGGCAGAAACGGTTCCTGCATGCTGACGACATTGCTGTTAACACAGTTCCCAACGCTCTTCCCAGGACAATCAGGTTGCCAGAGTTATCCCGGACGGCTAAGCCACCAGGCCCCAAGTCAGCTGAAGCAGAGACTCAGCCATCATCCCCTAATCCAACAGAAGCCGGACTTTAAGAAACGGGTACTCCTGATAGCCTGCCCATGACGCCTGCGTCTGAACTTACACCGGCTAATATCAGCGAAACAGACGACGTTCAAGCAAGCGCTCCAGAACCACAGTTTCGGCGCAGCACATGTATCCGGAATCCACCCGAGAGATAGGGTTATGATAAAAAGTAAAAGGGAAGGACTGTAGTAGCCAGTAAGCGCCTAGGAAGCAGTGACGTCACTGTATGCCTTATCGATATATAGTTATCGGCAAACCAGCTGACAGGCAAAATAAACGTGTCAGCACGTACGACTACTCGCCTGCCTCACTCAGTCATAACACTTACTCTAATAAAACTAAACATTTTGCTGAATAACGTTAGCGTTTAAATACGGTAGTTTTGAGTGAATATTGCGCTGAATCATCACTCGAACGAAGTTAATTTTTCGCAGCACTTCATGCGAGAACAACGTTTTCTACGCCGTCATGCATCTCTCAAGCTGAAGCTCCAAACTGTGTGTTCAGAGGACGGATACGTTTTTCACAAAAAGGAGCAAACGTCATTGCGGTTCGAGGTCAAGTGCACCACGTCAGCCCTGTTTGCTAATTCCCGTACTGCGCCGAGAGCTGATGATGGGCCCATCATTTTGATGAGTAAAAATGATTGCGTCGAACGGACAAGCTCAATAGCGTGTACCAACACCAGGATGCAAGCTTAGAGTCCTCGCATTCTTACCCCAACTGCATAACATTTGGCAGTGTGACAATATTTTTTTGGCGTACTCACATAACGAATATTTGCTTCAGGTAGAGTAGTAGAATTAGTGAATATTTGATGTTACCGGATTCACTTTACGTATGCTGGATAATCCTTCTACTCCAAAGAGAACCGAGGAAAGTATGTTGTCATTTTACAGATCCCCCCATCGCTTTAGCGAGAAAAGAAAATGTCATCAAACGATTGGTTCGATTAGTTTAATGTGTAAACCATATGGTGGAGGATTGAACCAGCTGCATGTTTAAATCAACAGTATTAAAATTGACAGTTTGACATTTATGTTGACGAAAACAAAATTTATCACAATGTAAGATTCGCCAACTTGGGGCTGTTGGTGTAAGGAGGCAAGGACTTCAAGTTTCCACCGTGCTTCTTACACACAGTGTCAAACCTTTTGTTCGACTCCATGCTCTTTTCTCAACGAAAGCGTGGGACGATCCTCGGATCTCGGTCCAGCTCTTGTATATCCCATACAAAAATGGTCTATGGTCGGCTATAGAAAATCCTTTGTATGGCCGGCTATAGCAAATTGGCCCAATTAGCTATAGCCGTTTCTATGGCTGTCTATAGCTTTCCCTATGGTCTCCCCTATAGTTGTCTATAGCTTTTTCAATGGAAATTTCGCTATCGAATTCGGTATGGTTTAGTCTATGGGTCTCTTTAGAAAGGATGCTATAGCCGCCTATGGCTTTTCTTTTGGTTCCTTTAGCCGCCTACAGCATTTTGTATGGTCTGCTATAGAGATCTCTATGGATCTTTTTAGACACCGTGCTATAGCTGCCTATGACTTTTCCTACGGTTTCTTTAGTTGTCTATTGCCCTTTGTATGGTCCGCTATAGCTCATTCTATAGCTCGTCTTATGGTTCTCTATACCCATCGTGCTACAGCTGCCTATAGAATTTTCTATGGTTCCTTTAGCCGCCTATAGCATATTGTATGGTTTGCTATAGAGATTTCTATGGCTTACTTTATGGATCTTTTCAGACACCGTGCTATAGCTGCCTATGGCTTTTCCTACGGTTTCTTTAGCCGTCTATTGCCCTTTGTATGGTCCGCTATAGCTCGATCTATAGCTCGCCTTATGGTTCTCTATACCCATCGTGCTACAGCTTTCTATAGCATTTCATATGGTCCCTTTAGCCGCCTATAGCATATTGTATGGTTTGCTATAGAGATCTCTATGGCTTACTCTATGGATCTTTTTAGACACCGTGCTATAGCTGCCTGTGGCTTTTCCTATGGTTTCTTTAGCCGCCTATTGTTCTTTGTATGGTCCGCTATAGCTCATTCTAAAGTTCGTCTTATGGTTCTCTATACCCACCGTGCTACAGCTGCCTATAGAATTTTCTATGGTTCCTTTAGCCGCCTATAGCATCTTGTATGGTGTGCTGTAGAAATCTCTATGCCTTACTCTATGGATCTTTTTAGACACCGTGCAATAGCTGCCTATGGCTTTTTCTATGATTTCTTTAGCTGCCTATTGCTCTCTGTATGGTTTGCTATAGCTTCTTCTATATCTCGTCTTATGAGTCTCTTTACCATCGTGCCATAGCTGCCTGTAGTTTTTCTTTTTACCGCAATCGTAAGAAATGTGAAACAAATTATTTGTTGTCACTGGACATCCTTAAAAAAAACCTTGTGAGACGTGCCGAACTTCATAGCCCCATCTAAAACAAAGAGCTAACATTTCAACAAAACAACAACAAAAAACAAATGCACTCACTCAGGTGTTTGCAAAAGCACAGGTAAACAGACACAAGGTATTGTTTTCAAATCTCCTAGAAGTTTATTACACACAGCCCATTCTGTAGACAAGCACACACTAAGCAATCTCTACTATGTGAAGAGGTACTACTGAGCTGTTATACAACTGAGAATATTGTAAAGCAAACAAGAACCAAAGGCAATTCCTGGGTAATGTCTAGTCCTCCGGCAGCCGGCCGAATTCCCCCCCCCCCTTTCCCCCCGAAATTCTAATGCCAGTCGCCACTCATTGGCGATGCAATCAGTTTATCAAAAGACGTTTCATCGAGATCGTTTCATCAACACGTGACGTTTATAAACAACTCAAAATATGTTTTTTTTTTTTTTTTTTTTTTTTTTGTAATGATTTGCCAAGAAGTGGCGTGAACGGGTGGGCTGAGTCGGTGAGCACGCGCCTCAGGAATACAGGCGCGACGAAATGTCCCTGCAGCGTGCAATTCGCGTAACGAGTGCCGACTAAACGTGTGTCCATGAAGCGTCTATCCACGAAAAGGTGTCCATGAAACGTCTTTTCACAAAACGCAGAGAGAATAAGAATGTCAGTATTCTAACTACTATTTTCACATGATTTCAGAGAGCTAATGGCAGGCGACTGCGGTAGAATTACGGGGAAATTATTCTCCCAGCTGTCAGAAGACAGGCACTGCTACAGAACGGTCAATTGTCGCCGAGTAGGTTGCAGCGCACTTACGTTCAAAATACCGGACTTGAAAGATGTAATCCGAAATATACGTCGACACGGGCACTGCAGACCAACCACTCAAACACAAAACCGAGAAGGAAGGGATCCGTGAAGATTCACCACGATGTAGCACAAGCTGTCATTTGCCGAACCGAACACTGAACGCATCACAAGAATGTCTTGGGCTTCTTTGAAGAAATCGCTTGTTGCCGACATACGGGTAGGACTTTTCGATCGGGATACCTTTTAACATAGAAGCGAAATCCACAGCAGCCCCGCGGACCGCACGACACGCGAAACTAGGTCCGCAAGCAGCCTCATTCCGGGATTGGCAGCGGCTATTACGTCATCCGTCAAACCACGTGATCACGCTCCTTCCGTTACATGCGCACAGAGAGCGGAGTGAAGCAATAGAAAGTCTACGGTTGATTGGTTTGCCGAGTACGCACCTTCTGCAATGCTTTTAGCTTAGGGAGAGAGAGAAAACAGAAAAATTGAAAAGCAGAGCTCCTTCAAGGCCAGAATGGGGGTGCGATCACAAAGACTAATCCTCAGGGGCATACCAACAATGAACACAGCGAGAGAATGTGTCACTTATATCCTGTTGACAGTTCGAGCCAAGGTTGATAGTGCAGTGGATGCTATGTGTGGCCTTGGGCTTAAGGCAGGTGCCGTGTCCAGCGTTATCACCAGCTTCGAGACAGTTGTCACGGGACCCTAACCGGAGACATGATTGGCCTCAAACACGCATACCGTCTACTCTGCTGTCACTACCGAGTGAACAGGACAGCTCCATGAAGGCCCCCCAGCTTTTGGACTTCTTTCTAAAGCTGCACTTCCCAGAAGTGACCCAAAACGAGGCATGTTTGAAGATATCATATTTTACGCTTTTTAGCCCACATTCTAATTCATAATGAATAATTAATGGCGAATACTTTCTCTTTGCGCAGGATGTCCACAAACAAATAAATAAATATATATA
Source organism: Ixodes scapularis (assembly GCF_016920785.2). Classification (NCBI taxonomy): domain Eukaryota; kingdom Metazoa; phylum Arthropoda; class Arachnida; order Ixodida; family Ixodidae; genus Ixodes; species Ixodes scapularis. The sequence continues at coordinate 100,784 of NW_024610011.1, forward strand.
TATATATATATATATATTTTTTTTTTTTTTTTTACCAAGCACTTTTGAATTATGTGTACACTGTTAGGTTCGCATTTTTAAACGTCAATTTTGGGAATCTTTGCATCGTAGTGGCATCTATGATTGAGCGGTTTAAGAAATTTGTGCCGTAATACGTTTTTCATCCGTGAGTTCAGTCTATATCACTGCCATCAATTACAATCTCTGAGCACCATGATGACTCATGGTGGGGATGTGTGCTCCAAGAAGCTCCAATGAGTTTAATGTCTCATAATTTAAAGAAAAAGAAGAAAAATTAGCCACAGCGCTTGCTGATTTGTTGAATTCGCAGAACAGAAAGATAATAGGACGCACCTAGGGTAGCGCGTGCCTAATGATATTAATTTTTTTTTTTCGGCTGTTATTTTTGTATATTTCGCCGTTCTCGACATGGGCGTTGACAGACATTGCACCGCTGCTTACGCCCCTGCTGGGGTAAGCTTTTTTGTTGCCACGACACTCTATCGCGCTATAGGCGCGTCGATTTAACGCTCATGAAGTCTCGGGAGAACTGTGAATTGTTTAGTCAGTGCAACGACGCAGCAATCGCGAAATGAGAGACGACTGCGTGGGACTCTCGAGCGTGGGATTCTCGAGCATCGTTAACTTCCTGATGATGCAGGGCGCTGCTTTGTCGTTGAGATTCTTTGTCCTGCGAACGCCGGCGAAAACGTTCCAGTGTTCGGCGTACCCTAGGCAGCAGCGCCTGTCAGCGACCGCCCGCGCAGCATCGCAACCTTTCTGGAGCCTACTGGCAGTCTGCGAGCGCCGACGATTTATCGTTGCGACTTGAATGGAAGCATTTTATGAACTCCTGCGGTGAACATGAAACACCGCGAACATGAACTCCCGCGAACATAATCCCCGCGACGGCGAACCGCCGGCGCTCGCAGACGGAGGGTTCCGATGCTGTGCGAACGGTTGTTAGAGGACGCTGCGTAGGGTATACGCCGGGCGCTGGAACGGCTTCGAAGCCATTCGAAGGGCAAAGGATTCGCGACGAACAAGTAGTGTCTTGCATCTTCAGTAAGCTAACGGGGCTCGAGAGTCCCAAGCTTACATTTCCACAGAGCGAGCGCGGCCGGCCAGATCGAGGCGCAGTCAGCACTCGCGTCGCGATTGCTACGTCGTTGCTCTGCCTACACTGATGACATGTGCACCGGCATTCGAAACCGCCCTCTCGACACTTTATACGAGTCCAATAGACGGCTTTATAGCGCGATAAACCGTCGTGACAAGAGTAAAGCTCACCTCTGTAGTGGCGTAAGCAGCGTTCTTGACGCCGCGTCGAGAACGACGAAATATACACAAAAAAAACAAAACATTAAATATATTTAACACAGCAGGCAGAAAGAAATACAAACATGGCAGGGACACGGACAACGTAGAAGGCGCGCTACGAAATACATATACTTACTAAATACACTGGAAACGACAGATAATTAGAGCTAAAAAACGGAAGATTGAGATGACGTCAACGCCGAAATAAGGCAATGCGCAGGGAAAGCAGCCGGCAAAACTGCAATAGCCCTATAGGCAGCTATGGACGCTTTTGTAATCGCTGGCGTATAACCTGTTAACCTGGCATGCGCCCCGATCGAGCGCATGAATGACTCTCTTCCACTTTCGTACATCTGCAGTAAAAAAAAAAAAAAAAAAAGAGGGTCGCGGGCTTATAGCCTAAGCAAACCAGTGAGCCGACTGAAAAAATTGGATGGTCGCGAGTCTATAGCTCGGGAGACATACATCCCTCTATAGCCGGCTAAAGTACATTGTAAGGTCGGAGGCTATAGCATTGGTGACATAGAACACTTTTGAGTCGGCTAAAGAAAATTCAATGGTCGCGATTCTATAGATTTAGGGACATACACCACTTTATAGTCGGCTAAAGCACATTGAATGGTCGGAGGCCTATAGCTTTGGTGACATAAAACGCTATAAAGACGGCTAAAGAAAGTTCGATGGTCGCGAGTCTATAGATATAAGGACATACACCACTCTATAGCCGGCTAAAGAACATTGAAAGGTCAAAGGCCTATAGCTTTGGTGACATAAAACGCTATAGAGTAGGCTAAAGAAAATTCAATGGTCGCGATTCTACAGATTTAGGGACATACACCACTCTATAGCCGGCTAAAGCACATTCAATAGTCGCGAATCTATAGCATCAAGGACATACATATTTCTATATCTCGCTAAAGAATATTTAATAGTCGCGAGTCTATAGCTGCGTAGTCATAAATTATTCTATAGCCAGGTATAGAAATCGGAATGGTCGAGACTCTAAAGCTTTGAAGACATACATTTTCCTATAGGTGGCTATAGCGTGTTTTATGGTTTCTAATGGCTGACCATAGAGGGCCATAGAAGGTGATAGCTCACCATAGGATTTTCTATAGACGTCCATAGATCATTTTTGTATGGGATAAAGCGCAGCGAGGTATCGGCGCTGGAAAACGGCGCTGATGGAGCCCTGATATGAACATCACTTTCCTCCGATTAAGTTCCACAGTGGTGCACTTGACTCACAGCCGACTTGCTGTCCCACAGTGGTCAGCAGCGACGCAGCGCGAACCATCGCTGCTAAACCAACTCGACACAGCTTTAACGCCGCATCGGCGTCCTTTCAGGGCCGATTCGGTGGTGCGCGGTATGTCTGAAAAGACATTTAAAAAATAACGACGATTCTGGACGCGCGGCACGTCACCTTGAAACATTGTGACGTCTGCCCCTCGCTGTGAAGCAAATCTTCATTGTGCGAATATACCATAAGCAATTTGCTGTTGGATGCTGATGCAGCGGAAACTTAAACTACCCCAAGATTCGCCTTGTATTTCGATGTTTACGAGATATTTGCCACACTTTTACGCTCCTCCAGATTAAAACGGGCAACGACCTGGTCGAGTCGAGTTTTCAAAGATTTGGAGGCGCAAATGTCTCCCTCGCATTGTCCTCCTGATGTTTATAGGTTTTCATATAATTATGTCATTGAGCAAGCGCGTATCTCGTGAAAAAGAAGGGAAAATACGGAATTCCTCACAGCATTCGCATGGGGGGTGGTTGCTCTCCTCAGTCGCAATTCCATGGGGTCGCAAGATGTCGCTCGTAACCTACCGTTCTACAATACTTTAATTCTTTCTCGGGAAGCACCTGAGACGCACCGTTTTGGCATATTTGCTAAGGGGTTGAGTTAGAGAATTTTCTACATCCTAAATAGCTTCACAGTTTATGAGGCCACATACATGCGGGGAAGTATGCGGAATAGCTTTTGTTCTGAGTCTCCACAAGTAACAAGTTTCTCCAAAGAATCTTTAAATTATCGTACGCCAAAATATATTTCGATTGGCAAACTACAATCATTTCAGTATATTGCTACATATATTCAACCACTGTGGTCAGAAGACGTTTCTGAGGGTAGCTGAGGCAGTGATGGGCGGAGTAAATTCATAGGATCTTGGGAACGTTCTGCAATCGCATCCCGTAACTGACAACTTTTGAGGTTGGGGCTGCATGTAAAAGACTGAAAAATAATTGTCCCCTGCGTCCGCTCCCGGAGGCAGGCAACACAGACTTAAAGCCAATTTGATAAAAATGAATTGGATCCTGAGATTAAGTGTGAATTTCATGTAAAAAGCTAATTGGGAACTAATCTATTGAAAAAATAAAGCTGGGCGCCGCCAAGCGAACGACCCAGGAACGACCGACAGGGAGAAAGGACGTTGCAGAGCCCGGCACCAGCCCGGCGCCGCGAAGAGGTCCTCGAGGGAAACGCCAGTTGGTCGACGACGGTCGAGGGCATCCCTGCGCCGACAACCGCCGCTGTAGTGAATCTGGCTGTGCCTCCCCCCCTCTCAAGGGCAGACTCCTGTCAGGGGACCCAGCCCAGAGTAGAGGGGTGGGCTCCCTGACTGACAGCAAGACACAAACAGATCCTAACATACAAAAAGGTAAATACCTCGCAAGGCGTCTGACCGATCAGCATTGTTGCCACGACAATCGCCATTTCGGTCCTGTCAAATCTTCGAAGCTTTAGAAGAGTCGTTTTGGTACGTCTTGCCAACTCGCTATGAAGCCTCATTGCACTGAATGCGTTCCTCGACAGCGTTCCTCGACAATATAAACAATTTATAGCGTGTTTGGAGTGGTATTCTTCTTGGTATTCCAGAAAAAAGGAAAATATTTGTCAATGTCTCTAAACAGCGTGTTGGCGTGGACGTGTTTGTAAACAGCGTGCTAGCCTCGTATAAAAATCTCTTTATTAAAGAACCTGTCACCGCGAATCGGCATCGGCTCACAGAAAATGCAGCAGAATGAAACTGCTCATTCCGTAGGCGAAAACCGAGGCCATGTGGAGATTGGGGCCCCTCTCCCAGGACCCAGTTACATTGGGGCAGCCCCACGCGGGTCAAACAAATGCCACTGCTCGTGGGCGAAAGCGAAGGCCGCAAGGAAAGTCGCTCTTTAGCTCGGCCTAGAAGAGCTTGGCAGGGCAATCTGAGCATCTCGCTTAATTCTATTTCGCGACACTGATGGCGGCTACTTGCAAGAACGCGAGAGATTCGCGAGGAAATTCACTGGTTTTGATCCTGCCTGCTTATCCTAAGTTGCTGATAACGATTCCCATGATCGCTGTAAAAATCGCAGTGGAAGCTTGGAGTCCTCCCATTATCAAACTAACACCCTTGAATTTGACCGTTCGACATTATTAGTATTAAAATGAAGGAAGGACAAATTAATCCAAAGTAAGACAACCCATCAAGCTTTAGGTCCATCTGCGAAGCTTTTCGGTAGCTCGTGTAGCACGAGAAGTGTTTATTAGACCCTTTAACCGAGCGCCACATTTGAGTCGCGAAAACCGGCTTTCTCTTTGTTACCTGACCGAGATGCCCCCATATGGAAATAAGTAGTAAAAAATTAAACCCAAGGCACAAATTTCAAAATAACAGCGTTGTGAATAAAACACAATAACCTGTCTGGCGACCAAAGGAATGAATTGAAGCGTACGAAATAATAGGACAAAAACGTGAAACTGAGCCATGAAGCCAACGCACAGCTGTTGAAGAGCACATATATGTCAATGACTAAGCCAGCGTCAAAATAGAAGTTCTTTTCATCACGTACTTCTTAAATTTGGTCAAAACTCAACAGATAAAGCAAGCGGACTGAAAAATCCTTAAAGAACGTGATATTATGTGTATTGCTGACTTTAATCAAAGCTAGTAAACGTCTACTGATATCTGAAGCTGCAATATGTATATGCAATACTAATCTTCTTTTTTTTTTTGGTTCATCATTATTTTTTATATAGTAAAAGCTACAACAAAAGTACAATTTTTCGTCGAAAGGAAGTGCATTTCCGACTGCAATTTTAACTATTTTCTTCGACATTCAAGTCACGAAATTAAGGAGAAAAAAAAAAAGGCAGTGATATGCAAACGAACATATGTTGATGTTTATGAGAACTTCGGATAGCTTTTCTATCCGAACTTCTGAGAAATTCTAACAAACCCAACGATGCGACTTCACGAAATTCGTCATCTAGTTTTGCGGAGAAGTAAGTGAAAGAAAGAGACTGCCTTTGGCCGTGAAATTATGCTGCGACAGATATGATTTTTGGTAAGTCACATTCCGTAAGAAACCACTTTGGTCTCACTAGCGCCACTAATTAAGCTTTTGTCGAGTGACAAACATTCTTATACAATTATGTTGCAGGACACCTTTATTGTGTTCACAAATATTTTAAGCCAAATAACAGCATAATGGTGACTATTACTTAAACAAATTTGGGGACACCACGACTGGAAGGCGGGACGAAAACTAGTGGCAATTAAACCCCAAAAAGTTAATGCTTCACATCCATCAGAATTTGTTTTCTCTTTACTGTGGCAGCTGTTAATGCCTCTTTCTGGCGAAATCCTTGGCGTATGCTCGAAAAAACCTACGTGATCGCGTAGTGTGAAATGGCCGCCGCTTCGTTACCTCTCTCCCCATCACCATCGCCTTACATACAACCACGTCATCTATTGCGGGACTCGCTATCACTCCTTTTCTCTTTTTCAATTCAGTTGATTTTCCAGAGACAGGAGGGACTCTCAGACAAAAAGCTGCTAATAGCAGCTTGACGGGGTCTGCGATCCGGTTACGGGGGCAACATCGTCGATATGTCTATTTACACTTCATACGAAATACAACAAAGGAATTAGTAACAAAGGACTAGGTATTTCAACAGATAAGAAACGAAAGAAAAATGGAAAAAATATTAAAGGAGCATCCAATATAACAACAAAAAAGTGTCTAGGTATACGTTATTCAAAATGTAAGCAGTTCAACACATGAAATGATCGCGTAGATCATCTTTTGAAGGTGCAAATACATCGCTATTAATATAAGGCTATTGATTTAGAACCGTCGGGAGGTTATAATGAAAGAATTGTAAATTATACTTTTGTACGGCTTCGCAGGACCATTCATCTCTCCGGGTGACGAGTACTCATAATAGATGCATACCTTGTTATTTCGGTAATACCAGAAAATAAATCTATAAATGTTTCAGACGAAAAAAATGAATGGTATAAAGTAAACGTTATTTGTACATGTTTTCGATGCTAATTACATTATATTAATAAAATAAAGCTTCTGACGAGTAATTATACGGGAGGATTGCAATATAACGCAAAATCTTTTTTTTAAGCTAAAGAATTTCAGGTAAGCTTGTTTTAGTCGTGTATTCCCCAAACAAATGACAGAAGTGTAAGGGGAAGTTAAAAATTAAAGAGTTTAATATTGGTTGGTAAGAAATTGCGGCACGTGGCGTTCACACCAACTACTTGGGAAAACTTTTGATTAAATAATTAATATGAGACGTGTATGGCATACCTTCAGAAAAATATACAACTAGTGTTTTATATTCAGGGAAAAATCAGTTTCACTTGCTCTGAGTTTTAGGGACAAGCAACAGTTATCAAGTTATTTACTGGTCTCAATAGAATTGATTTAGACCTTAATGTGTAATTTCAATCCATTTATATTTGGCGAAAGATAATGTTTTTAATCTCTATTTGGCGTCGTAATAAGGATATCACCATCGTCACCAGTAAAACAAAAGATAGTATCATCCGCATAAATTATAAACTGACTTTGATCATCAATATTAACAATGCCATTATGTAAACATTAAATATTAAAAGTCGAAGTATGTCTTCCTGTGGAACACTACATACAATGCTCAAAACCGAAGATTGAGGACTGCCAATATTTACACACTGCTCGCGATTATACAAATACGATTTTAACAGCATAAATGATGTGCCGCGAACGGTATATGTACTCAGTATTGCAAGCAAGGTTTCGTGATGAAGGCCGTCAAAAGCTTCACTAAAATCAATAGAAAAATGAAGTATTAAAGGTTTCCTTTTAATATTTCACGATATAATTCATTTTTCTAGTCATAAAGTTGATTTTGTAGATTTGCCTTTGCGGAAACCAGATTGAATATTTTTTTTTTAGTACAGAATGCTTTACAAAAAAAAAAAAAAAATTCTCGAGACGCATAACAAAAGTTGTTTGAGTCCCTTTGAAAAAATAGGAAGAACAAATATAGGTCTATATGGTTAAGCATGTATTTTATTTAATACCTCCTTTAAAGATAATTGATACTTTACCTCGCTTCAGATTTTCGGGAAATTGACTACACGATAAGGATGAGTTAAATAAGATAAGATAAGATGGATACGTTTGCCGGTGAGCATACCACGGCTCTCACTCCTCTCTCCCCCTTCGGACACGAAAAGAACGCGTGAGATTATTCCTCTGCTCGAGGAGCGGGGGTGGCGAGCGTGCCGCTGTGAGCAGAGTTAGCACCACCAGGAAGAATTTCAGGCCAGCCGGACTTCCTCCATTTCCTCCGTTGAGACAAGACAAGTAGGATGGAGCAGCAATCGCACCCGAGCCTTCTGCCCGGCGTCCCTCTTGACAAATTGATAGGATACGAGCCGCAGCCGAGCGCTGCCGCAGCACTTGTGTACAGACTGCATTAAATCGATATGATGAGTGATGGCGTCAACATTATATTGCACGGCCTTTGATTATTCTAGGCGGTGTTGGCAGAGCAGACGGAGGGCCGCAGACGGCATGGCAAATACACGGGGCGAGGGACATTGACCCGGCACGTTTGATTACTAGTATTCTGCTGAAACCGAAGCTCTCAAAGCAAATTTTCAAAACCAGATTGACTGAAGTCAAATTTCCTAAAAAACGTATTTTCAAAACGCGTTAGCGGCTGCTAATGGCAAATCACTTCTTCTGGTTGATTGCAAATTTTATTATGTATATTTGTGCGTTTCACGCTTCGTCAGCATGCCGGCATGTTGATCAGGAAACCGGGATCTCTAATCACGTTCTTCATGTACAGAGAGACTGATTCTGCACGCCAGTATCCAGCAGCATATGGCATCACCCCCACACGTGTACAGTTGTTGAATCTGTCTTCAGATTCCAGAGCAAATAAAGCTACGCCGAGTGGAATCGTAGGAAACGCCTTCGAGCTAGTGCATATCTGAAAGGAAAAATAATTTTCACTGAAATAACACACTCCTACGAAGGCACAGATGATAGGCAAAGCACAAATTAGAACTGGAATTTGGTTTGTTTTAAACTTCGAAAGCGCAGATTGAGCCTTATCAGTCGAATTTCATGAAGAAAACGTCACAAAAGGCACCACGTCAATTTGCCCGCAGAGCATATCGGTCAAATTATTAACACGCAAATTCAATTAGTCCGCCGAATTCGGCAATACAATTGACGCTTCGCGACCATGTCACGCGACCTCAAATTGTGCGGTGCCAAATTCCCCGCAACATTTAGCGGAGACACCCAGGTTACGGGATGACGTCATTTAACTTTTAGTCACGTGGCGTTAAATGCGGGGGTAGCCGCGAGGCGAGTCCCGGGCATCGTATTATCTCTCTGCAGCCAATCATTAATCAGCGTTAGACGATAAAGACGCCAGGGAACCAATCACGAGCAGGAGTGCGAACATGATAAGCCATTGAGAATGCGTGCTAAGGTTCGATTTATTTCAAGTCCGACGACAGCCGATGCTTTGACACGTTGGAGCCAATCAAGCCGCGTCGAAAGTTCATCTTCACGGCGCTCTTGGTCTTTGTGGGTATTTTCTTTCCGAGTGAACCAATTACGCAATGCAAGAATCCATTCGCTTTGCGTGATATGTTGATTCGCTGATAACAAACGCACAAACGCAATGAGCATCGGGACGACGCAGTTTTGCTCTGCTCACATTGGCTCCATTGAATCGTCAAAATTCACTGTCGGGCTAGTTGGATAGACACCGTTAAAGTACTTAGCTCATAAATCGCCAAATGACAGTCATGACCGATGTTTATCGTGAACATACATACGTCAGCTGCAGCGTCAGCTTCGTGTGCGAGATCAAGTGCTCTCGTGGCAGAATGCATCTTGGCCAAACTGGCCGCTGCATTAATGTAAGACTGCGAGAGCATGACCTTTGTCTACAATCGCCACCGTCAGGACGCCGAACTAGACACGTCAGATTCAGTAACTCTTTCCCGATGCTTAACCCGACTAACTGCCTCAATTACGTTCATAGCAAAAGAGCCAGAGAGGTCTATGAGGAAAAAAGCTCAAAAAAGCATGGACACCTGTGCATCAGCACACCGTCTGCAGCTACTATCTGTGAACAAAATGCGATAGCTCATATTTTCTTCTAACCCAACCACTTTTTTGTTTCTTTCTTTATACGTCCTTTTTCAATATTTAATTTATTAAAATATTTTTTTTTGTAAACCCCTTCCTCATTTAGCTTAGCAATTTTTTTTTTCAAAGTAGCATTCTTTATTTTCGTATTTGAATCATATTATATATCCCTTTCTTCTTGTCTTGTTTTCCCACACCTTAAACAATTAGCAGATAGTAGCCCTTGTCTTTATTGTATCTTTGTCTTGACCTTATCCGTGTAGCTAATTATTTTCAAGATCGTAGCGTGGCGTGTGTGAAGAAGTATAGCGCTCGAAACAAGGACGAAAGGAGAGGAACTCGGATGTGCTGCGCGCCAGTTACTAATAATAATAATGATACTAATAATCAGTTAACGAATCAGTGTTTATTATAGTGTCCAGGAACAACCAATCGGTCTTAGTGCTGGCACACTTAAAACAAACTAGCAAAAACACACGCATACACACAAGTGCTGGAGGGGAAGGTAGTTCACCTGTGTGACAATCAAAATATTAACATGAACCAAAAACAATCAAATCAGCAAGGAAAATCAAAAGCACAAAACAGAGGCATTTCCAGGTGTCAGAGGCAAATACTTGTTAATGTACTGAAAAACATCAACCTTTTAACTCAACAGCCCTGTTCTTGCAAGAGGAAGTTTCGAACAGCGTTTCCAAACATGCTCCCGCATGAGCTAAAATATCAATTGTATCAAAGTAGCGGAATAACACTCAGCCGATGATTTGGATCGGGTTTAAGGGGCTAAAACGTCGAACCATATAAAAAGATGATTGAAGCCGTGTAGGCACACGCGGAACTGTAAGGCTCAGTTCGAACAGAAGGCTGGGAGAGTTACCCAAACCGTCCGGGTTCTTAAAGGGGCCATGAAAGGAATTTTGGGATGGGATGAATTATTTTAAATTGAGGCTTTACTAATCGCATATCGTTTAGTTGGCCAAAAGAAAGAGAGTAGAAAGTCAAAAGCCAGCTTTTCGGTACGAACATCTGGAGATATAGTAGACTATTTTTTGTGCCTTCTTACCTTAGGAACCTCTCCGCCATTTCTGTACGATACATCCGTGGTTCCCAAAGCGCGTCAGCGCTGCCAACCTGACGTCATTCGAGCCCAGCTCCCGCACTGGACACGAGAACTGCGTCACTCTGACGTATGCGCTCGTCAACAATAAATCCGTTGACAAATATTCGGATTCGCGTTCGTGGCCAATGAGTGCCCTGACGGAACTTATCGTCACTGGGGAATGACAAGTTCTATGGTGTGCATAAAAATCTCGATGGAAGCTAAGAGTCATCGCACCGGTGCCGAAAAGTATCACGACGACGTGATTTCACAATTCGACTTTGAGTTGAGGGCAGGTTGAGGATTAAAGCTAAGGAGGAAGAAGTAAGAAAATCGTTTCATGACCCCTTTAAACAAAAACACCACCTTCACCCGACGCTGCTGCAGGCTCAACAAGTTGACGAGTTTCGAGTTACCTCCAACGTTTAAACAAGTATCACCTTTCTCAAGGTAAAGATATTTAAAGATGGAAATAAATTTGTTTTCGACTCGCTCGACAAATAAAATGTTAGTTTTGGAAAAGCCGTTCGAAACAACCGAGGCGTACTCTAGCTGGGATTTAACTAAGTAACAGTAAAGCCTGGAAAAAGCGAACGGGCTTTAAATTTCCTTCGTTATCCGAGACACGGCACCTAACATGCGCAAAGCCGACTGAACCACGTTGGTAACATGAGTGTCAAATCTAAGGGTCGAATCAAAAACAACACCAAGGCCCCTCAGTTCACCTACACGTGACAGTAGTTCGCCTTGATTAGTATATGGAAAAATATATCATGAGTTTCGCGAGAAGATGTCATTACTTTTGTTTTAGAATGATTCCACCCTTAGCAAAAAGAGACCGTACTTGAAACAAACTTGAAATATATTATATCCGAATATTCATTTTGTATTCATTCTGTAATATCTTGTCCCCATTCCAAATATGTGCGAAAGGTATTCAAGATATATCATATAAATTCATAAGAAAAACATTTTAGATATACCAAAAATATAATTCATTGCCCCTCAAAATGCCATTTGTGCACTAAAAACCAGCTACACTATTTTGGGGATATTTTGTTAGTAATTGTGTCCTTCTGATATTTGAAGGCACTACTAAATACATACCACAAGTAACCATTAGAAACGAAGACAAACACTAACACTATGACGCACTGAACAGCTGAATGCCAGTCCCGTTTACTGCTCTAGAGCCTTATATAGCCTACATATGGAAGGCAATCATTCGGCCGGTGACCACCTTTGCACTTATTAAGGTTCCAAGTATTCGATATTTTCCTCGGTAGTCTGACAAAAGGGAAACAGTGTTTTGCAGTTTGTGGACGATATCTCTTACTGCAAGCATTAATACAGCTAATAATAATTCGGCGCAGTCGTTGAAAAAATATCTATAAAAACGGCACCTAGAAAAAAACGTATTTCTTCTCTGCGTAGCACCACCCAGGATGAAGCGAGTGCAGCTAGTTTCTTTACTTTAAAATAGTTATTTTACTTTTCTTTACAAGTTTATCCTTTAATATCGTCATTAACATCACTGTATTAAAGTTACTGCTCACATCACGTACAATGGTGAGTATACGCATTCAGTGAACTAACATTGTGGTAACACAATTACACGCCAAACATATCTGCTCGCAGCACTTGCTGAAGCTTTCCAGTACCAGCAAGTGTTGTGGTTGTAGTTCCCGAACCCCGTTTGTGATTGGTGCGCAAGAAACTCATCAGGTCTCTTCTTGATAGAAAAAAAGCGAACAATAACATAAACTGTGCTAATTTATTAGTGCGATGCTGCACAACTCAATTGACAAACAAATCAAATGTTGTGTTTAGGCGCTTCAGTGTACTCCAAATATGCTTGAAGTGAACTTCTGGTAGGCGTGCTTTTCAATGCTTTGGTAGTTTAAGTCAGACTACCAAAGTATTGCACTCAAAAGTTACTTAGAGCATAACACAACAGTATTTACGATTTCCAGGTATTCTAAGAGTATTCGGCACATATTTTTCATTGCTGCATCCTTATTAGGACTGGAGTATAATCTGAATGAAATAAATACACAGTTAAAAGAAATCTATGTAAAAAGGTATTTTGGGCCTACTATTTTAGGATGTATGCATATTTCAGAACGCATGACGGGAACTTCACATGTAGTTTAAATAAAGGTATTTTTAAAAGATTTTCGGAAATATATTTTAGTTCTAAGTGAAAATAAAAGAAATGTATATTTTCGGCCTATTTATTGTATACTTACAATTATGAACTCTACTTCAAATACCCTAAATTAGAATGTGGTATTTTCAAACGTCTTAGTTTTCGCTAAGGGCAACGGAGGTCATTGTATAAAACACCAATGACCGAAGGAATATGCGTCATTCTGAAGCGTGATGCAATCATCTAAGGTCGATATTGAAAGCTTTATATAATCAGCGCACTGAACAAACAAATATTTTGAGATAACCTGAAAGACATAATTTTCGAGAAAACTATTGAAAAGGAGGGGCCCCGGACAGATTCCTGATGACCTCCAGAGCTTCCCTTGTACAAGGACAAGGTAGCAGCATAGTTTACATGGACGTACGCTTGCCTTTGGACAAATAGCTTTTTAGCAAATTTTATAACGAGCCACATACTCCACAAGAGGAAAGCTTGTATAAGGGGATTTTGTCGATAAGTACGTAAAAGGCTTAACTCAGGTTGAAATAAGAAACGTCATGCTCACCCTAATTGCAAACTACTTCAGATGCAGCAAACGTGAAACATACGAGATGGGAGGATATCTATTTGCCGAACATAAAGCCATGCTGATTAGAAATGATTATGCTACGAAACTTGAAGGAGAGGAATTGATTAATGACCGTTTCAAAGAACTTGGAAAATTACAAGAAAAGAGAAATCGGTCTGTAATTAAGAAAGTCACCACTATTCCCAGGTTTCAGGACCGGAACAACTACTGGAACTTTCCGGTCGACAGGGAATATTTCTGACGTCAAGGGGTTATTAAAAATTGTGCAAAGTAAAGGCGTAAATACTTCAAATAACCCTTAACAATGTCAGCGGGTATCCCGTCATGAGCTGCAGACAATTTGGGTCTCATTTTTTTAATACTTATTCTAACACATTCCTCATCGACAACAACAGAACCTAAAGGGTCACCAAACCCATCCCAGTGAGGCTATATAGTCGAAAAGCAGTTACTATATTTATTGTAGACTGACTCAAAGTGATCCGCAAACAACTCAGACATTCCCTTCGAAGTGTCGCTGTGCTGATTCAAAACGATTTCGGACTCGGTAGTCTTCCCCAAGCGGGATTTAGTGTACCTCCAGATTTTTCGGGGATTTTTAATTAGATTAGATTTTATCAAGTCACAGTGCGGGGTTCTTAGCAGACAGCAAGAACCTTCTCGTGCATTGTCTTCGGGTACAACTAAACCGAGCACTTCAACTAGGACACCAGATCAAATTCTGCTGGGTCCGAGCCACGTGGGCATTTCTGGCAATCTGAAGGCAGGCTTTCTTGCTGCCTCTGCAAAAAAAACCCAAAACTGCCTCTTGGCCTGCCGCACCAAGACTTGAAACCGATCATACAGAAATCGATTATCAACTCATGGCAGTTGGATTGGGATTTGAAAAAAGAGAACAAGCCTCACAATATCAAGCCCCAACTGGAAGTATGGGAGAGGTCGTTTCATAGAGTCCGTCGGGTTGAGGTCCTCCTTTGACGCTTAAGAATTGGTCATACCCGTTTGACTCATTTGCACCTGCTCTGTGGTGAGGATGTTAAACTTTGCGACAAATGTGGGAAAGTTGTGACTGTTTTGTACATCCTGTGGCATTTCAGAGCTTTAAACCAGGAGCGCCGATCATGTTTTCCAGGAGTCTTTCGACATCACCTTCCCTTTTATCCTCATTTTCTGCTTGGCGATCAACCATTTATACCATTCGATCGAGTTTTAAAGTTTCTCCATAACACTGGCCTTTTACACCAGCTGTAGCTTACAGTTCATTTAGATTACACCTCTAAGCCCCTTGGAAAAACCTTTGTTTGGCGCAATATGGCTTTAGTTGCTCTCGTGTCATAAAACCCCAATCATCATCATCAAGTCACAGTGTGCCTAAAGATCAAGGTTTAAAAGGTTCTTATAATGTTTTCGGCAAATTTTGAATTCAACTTCTCACTTTGAAAGACCACTTTTTTAAGAATAAAAATGATAATATTATCTTGTCAGGTTTCAACGTCTCTTAAACACTTGCTCTAAGACAACCGTGAATAATGGCCGCTCATTCCAACCGCCAGAACCAACTGCCCCCGAGCTCCCACTTCTTTCTCCTCAACCCGGTGGCTCGGCTGTGCGTGGCACAGCCGAGCCACCGGCCTCGTCGGCCAACCCGATATCTTACAATATATATAATAATATTCGTAATAATAATAATAATAATAGTTCAGCCACAAATGCGCATCAAATTACAAACAATTCGCGTGCCAAAAACACGCGCGTGCTTGTACTTGAGAACGGCAAATTTATTCAGAAATGCATATTTGTGAAATCTGCAAATCTCTTCTCTTCCGTCTGTACTTGACTCTGATCCTTACGATGTATTCACAAATTCAGCAACAACTAGCCCAGCAGTCCGCACTAGCGCTGTATGAGCTTCTGTAGACTTTTTTGTTTGTAATTACTTCAATACTGGCTCAGGCTACTCAAGGACACGGTGTAAGATACACTCTTTAGGTGAGGACACGGCGGGGCTGAACGCGCGGCGGGAGCAATCAGATAGTGTTCGTTCGACGGGTATCCGAAAGGCTGCATCATTCCGTTGCCACCGTGCCCGCGGCTGACAGTGTCGGCGGCGGCCAAACGGCGAAACTGTGTGAGAGCGAAAGAAATTATCTCGTTGCCATGACACCCCGGTGCACCGTGGTCTTTCTGCACATGCGACAACCTCGTTGAAGCTCTGCGCGTGTGGAGCATGAGGCGGCATGAGCCGTCTTGTACGTGCCCACGGGTCGACGAGTCACCTGCCGGCGCCGCTTGAAACCATAGTGAGAGAGAGTGAAGAGCGAACTCTATCGGGCACGTCCCGAGAAGCGCGCTCTCCTCACCTGAAGAGTATTATCTTACACCGTGCTCAAGGAACAAGTATTAGTGACGAAATATTAGCACATGATATTTAACTCGATCAAGCAGAACAGCGCAAACTTTGGTGCCACCCCAGAGTTTTCACAGCGCGCAATTGGCGGCAAATTGGTGAAGTCATTTTTTTGATTTTGTGATTCGCAGCGCTGGCAAAAACAGTTGTATGTAGGCTAAATAACGTGTACCACTACCGTGAAGTTTCGTTATTGGATCAAAAGGTCATTTTTGTTTAAACAATAAAAAAATCTTTAAAAAAATGTTTTTCAAGACATTTTACTTTTAGCTTGGTGGCGGGGGAAGCAGCGAACATTTACTGCGGACCTCGCGCTTGCGCCCCATCATCCCTGTTTGGGATGTCAGAAAACGGAACCAATGGGACGCTTATCTCTGAATTTTGAATCTGCTGCTCTTGCCAGCTCTTCTCACCAGTCAGTTTGATGACCTCGTGTTTTTTTGTTTTGTTTGTCACCACAACAGTCGCGCTTGATTGGACGAGTCCGTGCGTGCTGCTGTCTTCCTCCGAGATCCTTAGTAGGTCTAGTGAGCCGGACTCGCTTGCCCGAAATGCCGGCCAAATTTTAAAGCTGGACGACCATCCAAAGGTAGACTTAATTCGAATTGAGGACTAGTTCATGTGTAAGCTGTGTATGAACATGTGCTAGTCGTATGTGCCGGCAGCCGTTCCTGCTGAGAACAAAAAAAAAATGTCAAATGTCGTTTCGTTGCTAACAAAAGCTGACCGGCGGATTCGAGTAGAGCGACTTCGACGGTCGCGGCATTATGATCTTTTTCCTCCGACATTTCTGTTACGTTCGGAAAAAAATAAATGATTCTTTCGAATCGTTATCCCTATAATTTCTTATTGAAGAGCTCAACTCTTAGGCACCCGTTTCCGGCTTCAGCTGCGTCGGCGTCCGCGTCACCTTAGGTGTAACCACGCGGTGCATTATGGGAAACGCCCCATAATGCTCCGCGCCGAATCCTCACTCGTGCCAAAACGTCAACATGAAGAAACGTCACCGTGACGTTTCGGCACCGCACACCAAAACGTCTCGTGGCGATGCGCGTTTCGCGCGTGAAAGGAGGAGGAGGGGAGGAGGAGAGGGTCCGGATGAGGAGTTGAGTCATACCCTCCCTCAGTATCCACCCTCCTCCTCCTCAAGAGCTGCGCTCTAAATCGGTGCTAGAGGCCCCGATTCGCTACTTCGACTGCAGCGGTTCCGTTGGTACCGATCAGCGGAAGAAGGAAAAACGACCTGGATCAGAGCGCACATAGACCGGGCTGGAATTAGTCTGGTTGGACTTTTCTAAGCGCGGCGTACCGGACGACGTTGGCACGATCGCATTCGGAGACTGATTCTATACTACGTTTCAGGATAACTTTGCGAACTCTGGAGCCTAATGTCCAAGAGAGCCAGTAAGAGCGCTGCAACAAAGCACGTGAAACCACGCCTCCTTAACATTTGTGTCGAAAATCGAGAGTTGTCACGTGCTTTTCCGACGCTCTTATGGGATCGCGCGGCCTTAGCCTCCACTGTTCGCCTAGTTATCGTGAAACGGAGTATAGACGCTTTCAGGCAGCTGTGCATGGGCGCCGCCATAACCGGCCTTCAGTTTTTGTATCCTCTTATTCCGTTCGCCTCACTTCATCATTGCCTCAGCAGGACAGGTTAGTGCCACTATAGGTGCTGCTGTGTCCTTGTCCCCAACATAGTTTGTTGTGGAGGCTCAACGCCCGCTTCGGTGGCTCGGCTCCACGGTAAGACATGAGAAGGCCGGCCATGGCGGCTAAATTTGGCGCGTGTTTAAAGCGTCTATAGGACAATACAAGGGTCTATCGTGACGATGCGTACCCGTCCAAGGCGCAGCAGCCGTGAACCTAACTCGCAGCAAAATGGCCATCAGCTTTGCTCCAATCCTTTAAATAATACATTTTTATACTACGTCAAAGGTGATAAAATGTATTGCTTGATTTTGTATTCTTAATTCGCTTAAAACTATAAAACTAAGTCGCACATAGAGGAAATAAAAAAGAGGTTTTCCTCGGAGCTTTTACGTTCGGGGAGCTCAACCTTAGCGCAAACTTCTAGTTAGTCCAAGAATCATTAAAGTTTTCATTGCCTCCGATTTGCTTGAAATTTTGCTAAACTAACCAACAAACATCGCGAAAATAGTATCCCAAATATTAGGTCAAAATATTGTTTTTTCGCGAAGTTATTGAATTTACAGTTTTGGTCGCCACCATGTTTTGAAGCTCGAAGTCTCTACTGGCAACAATGAAAAAGTGACGTCATTGGAAGGCAGGGGTTCACTCTTTGGGCTGTAGATTTTGTTTTAACCTGATTTGAAGCAGTTTCATGGTGTCAAATGAATGCTTGGGAAGCTCGCTGCAGTACCCGCGCTCCAGCACGGAACAAATGATTGGCATATTCTATTTTTTGGCTGCTTCCACGACTGGCAAGCCTGCCTGCCACTGACGTCACGGCACAGAAAAGTGCGCGTATATTTGAATGTTGGTTTTTGAATGATTTTTATTTGCCGATTTCACAATACCGATTATGATTTTCGCGATTCTAAATAGCATACCAGATAGAGTAAAGGTCGGGAGTCAGAAAATATAGTTAGTTGAGGTAGCTCCAAAAATCGGTGGAGTACCCCTTTGAGGCTCACGCCCCACGGTAGTCGTCCCAAAGAATCTTCGAATTCTACGCATAGATGGCGACACCGGTCCGTGTGGTCGACAAAGTGTGTTATGGCTTGTGCTACCAAAGATCCTCCTCCGCTATTAAAATGTCTTCCTTTCAGCTAACCCACCTCGTACGTTGCAGGTTCACCGCGTGCTCTCGTCCGCATCCTCCTATACTTTGTTAATAAACATATATCAATGATATCGTCAAAATTTGTACGGAGGCAACATTTGTTACGTATGCCGATGGCACCAGTCGCAAGTCGCAAATCGCACTTTTTACTCGCTTCACAGGTGGAGCTCTGTTAATTCACTCCTTATAAACACTTCCAAAACTAAGGCAGTTCTCTTTCAACCAAGGAATAAGTCTACGGTTTTCGACTACGACCTTGTTCTTGGGCCCTCCATCATTGAGATAGTACCTAGTACTAAAACTATATGCGTAATTTTTTAAGAAAATTTGTCATGGAATTTTCACATTTGAAGTCTCATTCGCAAGATTTGGAAAGCCGTTGGTATTCTTAACAGGTTTCGCTTCGACCTCCCAGTAAAAATTTAACTTCACATTTAAATTTAATTTTTATCTGAAGAAAACACAGTTGTATAAAAATGCAACTCGGTCTTTTCTTCACATATAGATGATATTCATTTGGTTTGGGGAACGACAACATCAAACACATAAACGATCTTTATGTCTCTCATAAAAATGCCCTACGGAGTATTGTAAATGCCCCATACAATTCTTATACAAAGCCCGCCCTTTTTAAGACCCTCCATGTCATTCCAGTTACGAAACTATAGGACTACACAGTGATTTTAAGATATACAGCGAGCATTAAACTGAATAATCCTTAATTTCAAGAGAGATCGCTGGTATAGCACGAAGTATAAATTTTGATCCTACTTGTAATGAGGATGTCGGGAAGGGTACCATTAAGCAGAACAAACTATAAAATGCAGATGTTAAGACACCACCTCCCACCATTATTGAACAATCTAAGGAGCAACCACTTCACTACTGAAACACTGGCACCTCGTGCCATCAAAATTATGTTTCTGTAGCTCACTTATTTTTGTCTAGTGCCTTATGATATTTGTGTTATATTTCCAGGTTACAGGTGTCTACATGATTATCGATTTTATCGATATATTTCCAGGTTACAAGTTTCTACATGATTATCGATTATCGAAGCGTTATTATGTCTACATGATCTACATGCTGCATGGTTATCGATTTTGTTTACATTTCGTGACAATTGGAGAAATTGGAGAAAATAAGGAGCACCATTTTAGCTTTCACCAGAGTCAGACTTCCTCTCTTTCGTGGTCAAAGAACACGATCGATTACTGGTCTTCAGTCCACCGCTTGAACAGCCATCTACGGCGCACAAATTTGGCATGACTGCCACTTTGCAGAGTCCTTCGAGTACCGTGTTCCCAAAGTAAACACAACATCGACGGATGTCACCCAAACCAGACGTCTCCAGCGTGCTCCGCGCTGTGCTCTTTTTTTTTTTATTTATATCGTTTTCTATAGTTGCTCGTTGCCCGTTTAGCGTCCAGCGTAGAAACGACAAAAAAAAATAAGTATACTGTTTTATTTATGGTTTAGTAATCATTTCCGGTCCGATTTATACGTTTCATGGTTATTGAAGCGGAAATTAGAATAGTATTTCTAAAAATACAGAACCAAAGCGTAACCGAGGGCAGGTCTCTTGTCTGAACCAATCGCTTACGCGTCCCTCGTGACGTCGCGCGTCTTGGCCCCGCAACGGTCACGTGAGTTCCGCTTCTCCTTGCTTCTCCCGCAACTCTCGGGGCGTCGCCCCAGTCGATCCCGGTACGATTATTACCGCGACTGTTTAACTGATTTACGGGGCACAGAAGCGCCGGTTTCGGCTGAAATTCGGGACACGTGGCCTGAGACGTGCCTGCAACCCAGTTCAATCAACCGGCGGACACTTCGAGCGACTTCCGTTTTGCTATTTGAGCGCCATCTCTTATCCGTTGGTATTCTCTTAAGTCTTTCCGGTTTACGCCGGAAAGTTTATTTAATAGGATGAGATACATATTATTGTTGCTGCTTACAGATTTCAAAAATTATCCTGGTAAGATGAAACAAATATTTTGGTTAGCTAAAGTTTCGCCCTCATACTTTGCCCTCATTGGCCGGTTGTTTTTTTGTATTTTGACCGTTGAGAACAGTTGCGCGTCGGCTGCCGCGCTCGCGGATGCGTCGGCTGCTCGACGGCGCCTGTGCCAACGGTGCGGTGGTGGTTTTCGTTTGCGGCAGCGGGCAGTGGCGTTGACCTATTGGTTATCGGTCTATTTCTTCTACCAAAACACGGAGGAAACGAAACCTTGTCTATTGCTCGACTCAGTGGTGCTCTAATTCCAGCGGCAACATCTCTGCCAAGTTGTTTGGGGTCCCGGTCGAGTGACGAAAGGTAAAGACGGGCTGCTATACTTTTGGTTATACAGTTTCGGATTGCGGAAAACTTGCTGGTGCATGTTTCTTTATGGTAAAGTTATTGTAGAAGGTCACAAGGGACAGCGCATGAATCTTAAAATGAGCGGTGTGGGCGGTATCGGTGTTAGAGCACCGCAGCTCGTGCGTGGAGCAGCTCGCTCCAGAAGGAACCTGCGAGAGACCGTGGCGATTGAATCACTGTCGCTAACTACCGCAAAGTTAAATGTGTTATTGCAGGTCTGTGAATACTTGAATAGTAGTTTCGTGTAGATTTTGTTACTTTGTTGTGCCGTGCAGTGAACGTTTTTTTTTTCTCTGTATAAAGAGCGTGCCTAATAAAAAGAGAACTTGCAAAAGAAGTTTGGACTTGTGTTCAGACTGGCGATGTGCGCCCCTCTTAAGCCGCTAAACAGCAGCGGCTGGGCGTACTTTGCAGTCATTGAGTGACCATTTTATGAGAACTGGCTGTCACTGAACATGCACTGTTGCCAAGCTGATGTCAATCGAGCGACGCAAAGTCAAGTGCAATCGTTTCAGACATTCGCAAAAAAAAGGTAAACACATTATAGTGTAGAAGAACGAGACGGCGGCAATGGGAGCAGTTCCCTCTTCTCTCAACATCAGCGACAATAGGATGCAAATTCTTCCGGAGTTCGGAGGCTGCTCCGAACTCCGGACGAACTCGCATCCTTTTGTCGCCGAGGGTGAGAGAGAGGAGGGACCACACTTCTCACACCCTCTCTCATAACCGAGCGGTTGCGATGACGACGGCGCGCGTATTGTTTTGTCTATTTTTCATTGCTTTTGGAGAAACCCAACGCCCGTTAGAGGAGATTTGGCGCTGCCGTCTGCAATTGGAGTCCCAATGGGAGGTATAGGAAGAGTCCGCCGGTTGGTTCGATCGCCAAAAAATACCCGAAATTGCCTTCATATGTCCATTTACGAAACGAAGAACTTGCCTCGCTATGCTCACGCCTTTTTGTTTTAGTTCTCACGCCGTCATGCCATGGCGGCGCAAATAAGATGCACGTCAAAATGTCACGCACTGCCTTTCCTAAAGGCCGACCAACAAGGAGAAAGGAGGAAACTCTCCTTCAATTCCTCCTTTCCTTTTGAGAAAGAGAGACTCCAGTCGTCTCGACCCGGAGTAGTTCAGAGAGACGTGGAGAGGAGGGGAATAATGAAAGCCGTTTACAAGTCCCTGTAACGCCGAATTAGAGCGCAGCTCTTGAGGATGAGGGGGAGGTACGGAGTGGGGGCTAGCCCCTTCTCCTGTCTTGCTTGCCTCCCATTAAGAAAAAAATTTCCTGCTAAATCTAGCGGGAAAATTTCCCCGCTAAATTTAACGGGAAAATTTCCTCGCTAAATTTAGCGGAAACTTTTCCCTCCTAAATTTAGCGGAAAAGTCTCCCCACTAAATTTAGCGCAAACATTTTCCGCACTAAATTTAGCGGAAAAATTTCCCTGCTAAATCTAGTAGGAAATTTTCCCCGCTAAATCTAGCGCAAAATTTTCCCCGCCAAAGTTAGCGGAAGCATTTTCCGCTAGATTTAGCGTTTAAAGTTTCCGCTAGATTTAGCGGGGAAAGTTTTCCGCAAAATTTAGCGGGGAAAATTTTCCGCTAGATTTAGCGGGGAAGTTTTTCCTCTAGATTTAGCAAGGAAATTTACCCATCATGCACCGCGCGGCTACGCCGATGGCGACGCCGACGCCGACGCCGCTCAAGCCGGAAACGGGCCCCTAAGAGCTGCGCTCTAAAAGAGACCAGGGGGAAATGGAGAGAAAGAAACTGGGAACCGGTTTTCTTCCAGGCAGAAGACGATCCTGTAGGCCGGCCTTTAAGTTGTACAGAATCTGGTGTTTTGCACTTACTTTCCAGGTGATGGTATCGTTGCTGTCGTACATAGCGGCATTGTTTCTCGGGTGGATGGCACGCATCACCCGAACGTCGGGAATGAGGTCAAATATGACGCCGTGGCTCCTTCGACAAAGCTGCGTTTTAGAACGGTGATCTCAGTAACTCGTCAGGACACGAGGAACACTCATCGATGGACTTTATTTAAGAAACGTTTTGCGCACGCCCCAGCCCTCTTTACTCAGCGGCAAAATCCCAAACTCCGGTTGGCGTCCACAAGGGACGCTGCGCTACCCCTCCTCTCTTCCGCGCGACTCGCTTGACTCACGGACCAAGCAGAGTACCTGTAGCGCAACCTATCTTCTATTCACCAATGGTGCTTCGATGTTTCGTCACTGTGTGTCGTGTTTATGTAAGAAAAGGTCGTTTGATGACGTTAGCTGTCGGGATCGTTTCAACTCGCGCGTATGAATAAGACTGAGCTTTCCTTCATTTAAGTTATCATTTTGCGAAAGGCATCGAAAGTACACGATTGTTTGCGCTCGATTCAAGCACCGAAATTAAATATTGGCGGCTGGGGTTGCGAATATTATGTGGTCTGTCGTTGCGAGAATTAATAAATCGGAATTCTGCTTCGTTGCGGCAGCGCACGCTGCCATAACTCACATGAAATGCCCACAAAAAAGCATCGCACTGCCTGTGAAATGTGATAGACGCCAGAAGCTGCTGCGGGAATATTTCGTGAGAAGTTGTACCAAACAAATAAAAAATATTGTCTCGAAAAATCCCTCGCGCACGCGCGAACAGGCAGCGGGCTTATGGCAACAAGAGCGTAGCTTATATATTTGGCAGCAAAAGAGGCCATGAATATCTTTTTAGATTTGGGAAAATAATCTTAGATTGGGATTTTACTCATTACATATCTTTTACTGGGCCAAAATAAAGAAGATAGAAAGTAAAATGCCCGCCTTTCGGTGCGTAAATTTGAAACTCTTGCGAGGAGTTTATGTTTTTTTCCTTCAAAAGATCTCGGCCATTTTTATTGCTATCCATCCTCGGAATCCAAACTACAGTAGTGGCGTCCAGCTCAAGCATTGGACACGAGAACCACGTCACTTGGTCGTACGCGCTCAACAATCAAAACCGTTGATGAATTTTTGGATACCCGTTTGTGGCCAATAAATTCCGTGACGACACTTATTCCCACTCAGGAATGACAAGATTTATGGTTTGCTTAAAAATCCCCGGTGAAAACATGGAGACGTCTCGCCCAAGTCCAAGCACGTCTCGAATGCGTGATTTCTCGCTTAGCTTTTGATTTGAGGATTAAAGCTAAAGAAAAAGAAGTTGAAAAATCATTTCAAGGTCCCGTTAAGGGAGTCCGGAGATTTGAAGTCCCGCGCTATTTCTTATTGCCACGCAGCTAATAAATACTGCACCGATAAGAACGATCTAGAACAATTCTCCCAGCAAAAATTGGATCACGTAAGTTACGTTCTGCGTTTTTTACGCACTCGGCGAATATAGAAGCAAATATCTCCGTTTCATCGTAGACTTGCCACCGCCATATTTGAATCTATAATCTGCTTGTACACAACTTCGCACAAGAAAGGCGTATCTTTCAGTGCTTCGATCGTGCAGTGACAACACATGAAGGTCCGGCAGTGGATCTTGTACCGCAAAAACGACGTCAGCCATTGTGCCCATGCTAGAAATTTCGTATGAGAACCTTTTTTGTATTAAATTACCCCGTGACACAGCAACAGAGTTCCATACCACCAAAGAAAATTCAAGGAGGGATATCACATGTGAACTATACAGGCTTAAATGGCATTTGGAATTGCAAATTATTCTTGTAAACCGCGAAATGACACCCACGTTGCGTAGACCCTGCTTAACAATGCGTGAAACATGCAGACGAGAACCTAATCCAAATACTACAAAAAAGTCTACATCATTCAGGTGAAGTCTCCCCTTTTTTGTTCATTAAAAAGAAGAAAAAAACGAAAACTATGCGCTTATTCTTCGTAGAAAGTGACATTACCATCTTCTTTTTAGGCTGAGTTGCCATCAATTAATAAAAAAACATTGCTCAAGAAAGCGAATGTCATTTTGAACCAATAAGCAGTCATTCTCATTGTCAACCTTGCGAAACAATTTGAAATCATCGGCGAAGAATAGCAATTTTGATTTCCTAATATGTAAAGTTAAATCGTTCACAAATACCAAAAACAAAACCGGACTAGGTTAGAACCTTGTGATACGCCAGATAACGACGCGAATGGCTCGGACACGCATTTTGAAAATGCCACCTAATTTTGGCGACTATCAAGATAGCTCCGAAAACATGCGCAATACAATGAGCGTAATCCATGTTCTTTCAATCCCACCAAAAGTCTCTGGCGTTAGACCTCATCAAATGGCTTTTTCATGTCGAAGGAAATTGCGTACGCCTGAGCGACGAAGCACACCAATAGGAGACGCGTTCCAGCCACCGTACAAACGGATTGGTTTAACGGTCCGGTTCGCCAGATCAGCGCAGTCGCGTCACCGCAGTACCGCACCGGGCCGTCAGATAGCTCTGTTAGCGGCCTTGCAACGGGCTTCTGAGTTCTCATTAACTGATTGGGAAAGTACAGTAAGCACTAAAAGATATCGGCACAAGTGATCGACGGCCGGAGCGGTAAAATCATCGCACCAAGGCGTTGCGTTGTCACGAGTTTAGTGAGAGCGGAATTACCCGGGCCGTTCCCTCCTTTCCATCTCGGAGAAGCTCAACAGGCAGTGGTCATTGCCGAAGAAGTACATTATTTCAAATTTGATATAATTGGCAATTCAGCATTTCATATCTACTCAAACTCAAATCAGTTTTATTCACAAAAAGGATGAATTCGCTTAAACCACAAGTGACGTTAGATATATTGTATCGTGTATATACACAGGGTGTTTTTTAAGCTCAACAAAAATTTTAAAATGAAACCTTTGAAAGCTAGGTTAATGCGGTCTGCGCAGGTGAGTTATACGTCCAGGGGGACATAGTATAGGGGGCTAATCGTAAGAATCGGTCGGCTGATTAGTTAAAATTCGTTAATTAACTTTTTATTTAATGAAAATAGAGATATAGTTCCAATTATAAACTTGCTCAGAGTCACCGAAAACCACAAATTCCGTAATTTTCAGAAAGCCTTTGAACGTGTGAGAAGCGTAGTTGTGCACTAAAATTACCCCTCGTGGAGCAGGTACAAGGCTGGGGCTAGATAAGAGGCGGAAAAATTGCGGGGGCGCCTTATCGCAACTGCTAGCTTTGTACGTGCTTCACGAGTGCTAACTTTAGTGCACTACTACGCTTCTCACGCGCTCAAAGTCTTTCTGAAAACGACTGATTTAGGGGTTTTCAATGACGCACAGCAAGTTTCTCATTCAGACTATTTGTCTATTTTCATTAATTAAAAAGTTCATTAACGAATTTTGTCTAATTAGCCGACTGATCGTTACGATTAGCCTTCTATAATATGTCCCCCTGCCCGTATAACTCACCTGCGCAGACCGAATTAATCTAGCTTTCATGGTTTTTGAACAAAAATTCTGTTCAGCTTAAAAAAAGTGAAAGCAGTTTACAACTCCCTGTAACGCCGAATCGGCGCGCAACTCTTGAGGAGGAGGAGGAGGGAAGGGTACTGAGGGGAGGGTCGACACCTCCTCCTTCTCCTCCTCCTCCCCTCATTCTTTAATATGCTCCAGCGGTCACCTGACCTCGGGGGGAGGGGGCCATGTGACCTGGGGGGTGTCAAGCGACTTGGGGGAGGGGTCACGTGACCTCGAGGAGGGGTTCATGTGACCTCGGGGGGTAACGTGGGGGTCACCTTGGGGGGTCACGTAACCTTGAGGTGACCTTGGGGCCCGCGTGACCTCGGGGGTCACGTGACCTTGGGGTGGTCACGTTGTTTGAGTGCGTCACGCGACTTTGGGGGTTCAGGTGACCTTGGGGGGTCACGTTGTTTGAGTGCGTCACGTGACTTTGGGGGGTCACGTGACCTGGGGAGTCATGTGACCTTGGGGTGGCCTTGGGAGGGGTCACGTGACCTTGGGGGTCTTATGACCTTCAGGTTACCTTCAGAGGGGTCACGTGACCTCCCAGGTCACGTGACGTTGGGGTGACCTTGGGAGAGGTCACGTGACCTTGGGGTGTCCTTGAGGGTCACGTGACCTTGGTTACGCCGACGCCACTCAAGCCGGAAACGGGCGCGTAAAAGCTGCGCTCTAAAAACACCCTATATATTTATATATATATATATATGTATATATATATATATATATATATATATATATATATATATATATATATATATATACCCAGGTAGCACGCCAGAGGAATGCCCAACTTGGGCAAAGGTCTGGCAAACATAAGGGCCCAACTTTGGCGCAGTTAGGTTTTTGCTCCATGGCACTCATCAGTGCCAAAGTACGGTGCCTAAGTATAGCCTTAGTTGGGCGATCTTAGGGCATGCCAAAGTTTGGCTCTTCTCTGGTACGCCAGAGGAGTGCCAAAGTTGGTGCCATACTTGACCCATAACTGCCATAGTAAATCCTAATCTGGGAATGCGGGGCATGCCAAGGTTTGGCGTTTCTCTGGTCCGCCAGAGGAGCGCCAAAGTTGGTGCCATACTTCAGCTATAACTGCCAGAGCAACGCCTCATTTCGGTATTTGGGACGTGCCAAGGTTTGGCGTTTCTCTGGTCCGCCAGAGGAGCGCCAAAGTTGGTGCCATACTTCAGCCATAGCTGCCAGAGTAACGCCGAATTTCGGTATTTGGGACGTGCCAAAGTTTGGCTTTTCTCGAGTCCGCTAGAGGAACGCCAAAGTTGGTGCCAGACTTGAGCCATAACTGCCATAGTAAATCCTAATCTGGGAATTCGGGGCATGCCAAGGTTTGGCGCTTCTCTGGTCCGCCAGAGGAGCGCCAAAGTTGGTGCCATACTTCAGCCATAACTGCGAGAGCAAGGCCTAATTTCGGCATTTGGGACGTGCCAAGGTTTGGCGTTTCTTTAGTCCGCCAGAGGAGCGCCAAAGTTGGTGCCATACTTCAGCCATAGCTGCCAGAGCAACGCCTAATTTCGGTATTTGGGACGTGCCAAGGTTTGGCGTTTCTCTGGTCCGCCAGAGGAGCGCCGAAGTTGGTGGCACAATTCAGCCATAACTGCCAGAGCAACGCCTAATTTGGGTATTTCGGACACGCCAAAATTCGGCGTTTCTCTGGTACGCCACAGAAGTGCCGAAGTGTGCCATACTTGAGCCATAACTACCAAAGCAATGCCTAATTTCGGTATTTCGGCCTCGCCGAGTTTGGCTTTTCTCTGGACCGCCACAGTTGTGCCAAAAGTAAGTGCCAGACTTGAGCCATAACTGCCGCAGTAAATCTTAATTTGTCGATTCGGGGCATGCCGAAGTTTGGCTTTTCTCTGGCTACCCACTGAAGTGCCAAATAAGTGCCAAAAGTGGCAAAGAAAGCCGAGAGGCCAGCCCAAGTTTCGAATATCTCTGGTGTGTCACAGAAGTGCTCTTTCACGCGTCCCAGAAGAGAAATAAATTAAATAAGCGTTGTAAACACGATGGTAAGATGTCATCACCTCCGTTCCCAAGCAGCACGGCAATACTTTGCAGTATCGTGCCAGTGCCGGCCGAAAGTCGGTTCCAATATTGCTCAACTGTCCAGTTTTGCACCACCGTTTGATACCCGGCAGGTATTGCCGTACAGCTGTTTCGCCCCGGCCTAGCGTTCGCGCAATATTGTGCGAAAAATCTACGATGCGTCTGCTTTGTATTGGCCGAACGTTGTGCAAGTATGTGTACGTTGCATGTCATTTGTTGCATATCCAATCACTTATACGGACAAACATATTTTTTCGATCGCTCCCAGAAGTTTATTAAACAACTATCATTGCACACAGTGTATTCTCAACATATTTACAAAGGTCACACTTCTCTGTAAAACGAAAAGCAAATTATAAAATACAATTAACACTGTCCTCATGCCAAGCAAAACTCATCACACAAAAACCACGGAGATTGAGAGGAAAGCAGGACGACTATCAGAATCATGCTTGCAGTGCACTTACTAATAAAAGAGCGATATCATGTAATCCTTGATAGATGCATAATCCAACTCAGGCACCCCACAAACACACAGGACTGACGTCTCGTCGTCGGCGAAGAGCATTTTTTGTCGAAGCGTGTCCAACAAACACATCACAAGTATTCCACGAACTCCGGTGCAAAAAATGGCTGTTACCGAAAAATTAGCATGGACGTATTCCGACCGTTTACGACGAAAAAACACAGCCGCGTCTGCAACGCACGAAAGCAACAGAACACTGAAGAGCAGTTCGAAAACCGGACCTACGTGGCACGCTTATTTCTATAACTATAGTCAGTTACAGGTTAAGAAGGTAGCGGCAAATGCCCCTCAAAGGGAATCAGATATCCCTCCGCCACCTCCGCATCCAATAGCGTCCCACCGTTTCCGTGACGTCGCGGCCAACGCGCGAGGAGGGTCTTGCCTTTCTTACATGGATACAAAGGCTGCTTTCAGGGGCTCGGTTCCCCCTTCAATGAATACAAAGGTCGCTTTCTGAAAAAGTGTGATCGGAGACAAGTGGGAATCCATTGAAGCGGAACAAGGATCGTTTCCAGTGAACTCTTGTTTCGACTGCGGAGAGATTTGAAACGGGCGCATCACCGCTTATGGGAGGAGCTTCTCCTACCTTCTTGACTTGTAACCGACTATAGGCAAACGGCGAAAACGACAGCCCCAGAGATCCCATCAGCGTGACAGAGAAAGTCGCGTGAAAAATTTTTGACCAAACGTTTTTGTCCTTCGCGTCCTACGTAGAGAAGTCACGCTGGGTCACGCGTTTCGCTTCACCCTTTTGATTTGCTTAAAGCGGCTGTCGCGCTCGCTGACAGCCACACGAAGACACAAAAGCAGGTGGGGAGGATTTGCAAAAGGCGAGGTCGAAGTGGAATCAACAACGCATAAAAGGAAAGGCCGCTTCTGCCGGTGACCTTGTCGCCTTGCCTAGTCAGTCAGCGTTCGGCTTCCATTGAGGGCCTCAGAAAGATAATCTCCTTTCTTGAGAGCGAAATGGACGGGGTGGTTATGTTTTTCGGGCTTGTCGCCATCCGATAGGCCTCAATTATTTCTGTCCCCACTCGCTCGCAGTGGCCTCCCATGGCTGTCTTGCCGGTGAAATTAGGAGCGCAAAAATACTCCAGAAGCCGGGCGAAGACATGATAAATGTAATAGCAAAAACGGCTTGACATAACGAAAATAACAATTTAATTAAACGTTTCGCCTCTCCTGCGGGAGGCACCTTCAGTAGAGCGCAGAGCGAGTGACAGTCGCACAAAAAAGTTCGGCTATTTAGGCATAAAGTTTGTGTACACGTCCGGCAGGGGGCCACGGTTCTTGTTTACCAGCGATGAATCACTTCCGCGTTTGTCGTTCTGGATGAACCAAGATTCCAGCAGCTTCCTCGGTCCCCACCTTTTATCCCTCGCCTTGTCAAAGTCAAATTGGTGTCCTGACGTCCATGCGTGGTCGACGAGTTCGGACTTGAAGCGGGTGGCGTTCGTGGAATTGGCGACATCCCGTGCGTGTTCTTTTACTCTTGTTTTTCTTTTTCGTTCCGTCTCTCCAATGTAGGAAGCGTCACATTCCTTGCACTGCACCTGGTAGATCACGACTCTTTCTGCCTCAGGCGGGGTCGGGTCTTTTGGCTTGGAGACAACATTGACAATTGTTCTGTAGGGTTTGTATACAGTTCGTACCCCCAACGGCCTAAGGGCGCGTCCCGATGCCTCCGAAACCCCCTTAACGTACGGGATGCACACGAAGTCACGTGTTCGTTCGGCTCGATCCGGGCGCTGACGGGACATTTGTTTCTTAACGCGATTGATAAACCGGCCGGGGTAGTTACGTTTCTTCAAAGCCTCCCGCACATGGCTAAGTTCTTGATCGCTAAGTGTTGAGTTAGATGGGACTGTTTCTGAACGATGAAGGCAACGATCTTACAACTGAGCTTTTGTGTTGAGTGGGGTGATGAGAGTGGTAGTCAAGAAAGTTTTGTCTGTCACATGGTTTACCATATACGGATATGTCCATCTTAAAGAAAGATTCACTAGTTCTATGGACACGTACATATAAAAACGGCAAGGCACTATCGGTTTCATGTTCGCAGGTGAACTGAATTGATGGGTGGACACTATTCAAATTGCGGTGAAAATCGGTTACGTTCTCTCTGTTAACTATTAGAAAAGTGTCATCGACATAGCGACGGTAGAACTTCACGGGGAAATCAATGCCAGACATTACCTTTTCTAACAAGGAGGGTTGTGCGAGTGGACAACGACTGGTCTGCCAACAACCGGTCACGGGCGACATCAACCGCCAGGGCGTTGGGGACATTCGTAAATAATAAATCACATCAAAGGATGGGTGGGCAGGACAGCAGCAGCTCGTTCACCATGCTTAAACGAGTCTTCTTCTTTGTCCAGATTTTGCTGCTGCCTTTCGGGAACCTTGACGTGATTTCTGCGGCCTCGGATGAACAGTTTCAAGATCGCATCGTGGTGATTCCAAGCGACGTGACGAGTACCGTGAATTGTGCTGACGCACAATCTTCCCCGATACCCGAGACTGTTCTGTGTGACAACGACAACCGCGGTCACGTGTTTACGGGCTACTCTGTGACGCCCACCGGGATGACTACAGCGCACATCGACGGCATAAAAACCTTCGGACAAGGCTTCGACGCCAGTGGGCAGGACAGCAGCAGCTCGTTCACCATGCTTAAACGAGTCTTCTTTGTCCAGATTTTGCTGCTGCCTTTCGGGAACCTTGACGTGATTTCTGCGGCCTCGGATGAACAGTTTCAAGATCGCATCGTGGTGATTCCAAGCGACGTGACGAGTACCGTGAATTGTGCTGACGCACAATCTTCCCCGATACCCGAGACTGTTCTGTGTGACAACGACAACCGCGGTCACGTGTTTACGGGCTACTCTGTGACGCCCACCGGGATGACTACAGCGCACATCGACGGCATAAAAACCTTCGGACAAGGCTTCGACGCCAGTGGGCAGGACAGCAGCAGCTCGTTCACCATGCTTAAACGAGTCTTCTTCTTTGTCCAGGTATGTGGAAGAAGGAATGATCATTGTTACCGATCCGATAATCGTTTTTTACTGCTGGTGTCTTGCCCACACCAATATGTGCATTTTTTTGAGTGTGTCAGAAACACTGTTCAGTCTTTGCTATGTTGTGGCGACGTTGAGGCCAATCCGGGTCCCATGAGCGATGTTCAGGCTAAGCAGTTTAGCCAAATGTATGATCTTTTACAGAGCTTGAATGCTCGCTCGCTTCAGTTTGAACAGGGACAGGCAAGGCTGCTTACCAGTGTAAATGAAATAAAGGAAAACCAGAAACTTATGCAAGAAGAGGTGGCTGACATTAACAAAAGGTTGCATGTCGTTGAGACTAAAACAATCCTTCTTGAAACAAAACAGCAAGAATATGGTGTCGCCGGTCAAGCAGCTGATAGCTTACGGAGCGAAAACATCGCTCTGCGGGAGCGTCTTGATGATATGGAGGACCGGTCTCGTCGAAACAACGTTATCTTTTACGGTATTCCTGATCTTGCTTCAGAAACGTGGAGTGACGCTGAACAAAAGATAACAAGCCTGCTCTCCGAATGCTCCTTGCCTTCTATAAGCGGAACATTTGGTATAGAGCGCTCACATAGGCTAGGGGCATTTGCTGCGAACAAATGTCGCCCCATCATCGTACAGTTTTCTTCTTTCAAAACAAGGGATCTTATCTTATCTTGCAAAATGCAACTAAAAACGGTAGGCGTGACTGTCAGTGAAGATTTTTCTTTTGCTACTCGCCTGGCTAGGAGAAAACTGATAGAATTTGGCAAATCCCAAGGAAGTACTTTCAAACTGCGTTTCAACAAGCTTTATCAAAATAACAACTGCTATACGTACAACCCCCAAGAAGACCGAATATGTGTGTCAACCTCGTTCCAACGCTCTGAAAGAAATGTTAGCGTGCTTCCACTAATTTCAGCCCCCCTTTCTCAACCGTCCGGCTCCGCCTAGCGGTCCGAGAGGGGCGGGGGACCAGTTAATGTGCCAGTTGTTTTTTCTAACATTCGAAGTCTGATTAAAAAACGCGATGACTTATGCTCAGTGATTGACTCATGTGATGCTGGTTTGGTTGTGCTCACTGAAACTTGGCTTTCCTCTCAAGTTAAGGATTCTGAAATATTTCATTGTAGTAAAAGTTTTGATGTTTACCGGAATGACCGCAAGGAACGTTCTGGAGGCGGAGTTTTGATAGCAGCTGTGCCTGAACTTAAATCTTTTTTGATAGACATAAAATCTGATCTTGAGATAATATGGGTAGGTCTTTCCATTGGACACAAAAAGCTAGTATTAGGCTGTTGCTATCGTCCTCCAACAGGATCAAATACTTTTGTTGAGCAACTTCATGATGCAATTAACCTTGTCCGTGTTCGCTTTCCAAACTTACCCATTTTTCTTATGGGCGACTTTAATTATCCCGGCATCATCTGGTCTGATTTAAGTTCTTCATCGAAAAACCCCTCAACTGAATGTAACCAGTTCTTAAATCTATGTTCTGATTTTAATCTTTCGCAAGTTGTAAGATTTCCGACAAGGACAACAGACTCCTCGGCGAACGTGCTCGACCTGATACTGACTGATACACCTGATTTAATTTCTGATATTTTATACCTTCCTGGTCTCAGTGATCACTCGTTGCTTAATTTTTCTTTTATAACTCCCGTGTGCCGTAATACAAAACAGATCAAACAAATTCGGGATTACAAGAGGGCCAACTACGCAGCGATTAATGAAGGTCTGTGCTGTTTTTTGGAGGACTTTTTGCCAGAGTTTTGCGGGCGTTCAGTTCAAACCAATTGGGACTGATATAAAAACAAAGCCATTTCTTTATTTAATGAGCACATTCCATTACGCTCAATTATAACAAACACACAGTCTCCATGGTTCACTCCTCAACTCCGAAGGCTCTCAAATAAAAAGAAACGTTTGTTCAGAAACGCAAAGCGCATTGACTCGGAGGAATACTGGCAACGTTATAATCTCGCAGCGAATGAATACAAAAAAGCAGTCGGGGAGGCTAAATATTACTTCTTTAATGAGTGCCTACCATCTATGCTAATTAATAACCCTAAACAGTTTTGGAGTGTAATGAATCCCAGTGTTGAGCGTTCCCTTTCACTTAGAAATGAGTCCGGTGAAATGTTTCCCAATTCACTGTGTTCAACTGTTCTCAATGACATGTTTTCTAGTGTATTTAATAATGTTACTGATTCATTTTGTCCATCATATCCTTCATATGACTTTTTTCCCATGAATCCAATTGTCATTGATGAGTGTGGCATTTTAAAGATTATAGAGTCAACTAAACAATCATCGTCATCTGGTGTTGACAATATTAACTCAAAGTTTCTAAAGAATACAAAAGAATATACATCAATCATTTTGTCTAAACTATTTGAGCAATCTCTTTCACTAGGTCAGCTTCCAGACGACTGGAAAACTGGAAGGGTGATTCTACTGCACAAGACTGGAGACAAACATTCCCCTTCTAACTTTAGACCCATTTCACTCACAAGTATTTGTTGTAAAACGATGGAACATATAATTTATTCTAATCTGGTTAATTTTCTTGAATCTAATTCATTCTTCAACGTTAACCAACACGGTTTTAGGAAATTTTTTTCATGCGAGACACAACTTGTAAGACTAACAAATGATTTCCATCGCGTTCTAGATCGTGGTTCACGAATTGACAGTGTTTTTCTTGACTTCTCCAAGGCGTTTGACAGGGTCTCTCATAACCTTCTTCTTCTTAAGCTTCACAAACTTAACAATGAACCGCATGTACTTTCGTGAATTCGCGCATTTCTAACTAATCGTTCACAGTTTGTAAGTTGTAATAATACCGACTCGTCCAAAGTTTCAGTAACGTCCGGAGTACCTCAGGGATCTGTGCTTGGCCCTCTTCTCTTTCTCATTTACATTAATGACTTACCATTGAATGTAACATCTTCTATTTGTTTATTTGCAGATGATTGTGTTGTATACCGCGAAATTGTTAACAGTTCCGACATCTTACTTCTTCAAAATGATCTCGATTCCATCTCAAGTTGGTGTGACTCTTGGCACATGTCATTAAATGTCGACAAGTGTAAACACATGATAATTTCCAGGCGAGTTAACGATCCTCCTTCCTATATCCTTAATAATATGACTTTAGAACGGGTTGACACTTACAAATATCTGGGCGTTCACATCACATCTAACCTCTCATGGGAATCGCATGTTAACCACGTCATTTCCAATGCCAACCGCATGCTTGGCTATCTAAAACGTAATTTTTTCCAGACTCCTTCGACTTTGAAACTCTTTTTCTATAAAACACTAGTCCGGCCAAAACTTGGGTACGCTTCTGCTGTTTGGGATCCTAACACTGAGAGCCTCGTCGGCGCCTTGGAGGCTGTCCAGAATAGATCTGTGCGTTTCATTCTTTCTAATTACCATCGTACATCAAGCGTAACCTCTATGAAAAAATGCCTATCCTTGCCAGCTCTTTCTTTACGCCGAAAGTTTTATCGATTAAGTTTATTTCAGAAAATATTTTTTCACAACCCTATACTTAAGACTGAACTCCTACTGGAGCCATCCTACATATCATCACGCAATGATCACATACATAAAGTCGAAATTCCACAGTGCCACACTAATACCTACTACAGATCATTCATACCTCGTACGTCTGCTGACTGGAATCACCTTTCCACATCCATCGCCACAATTGTTAGTCCTGTTGATTTTAAAAAAGCTGTATCAATACTACTAGAAGTTGATTGTGATTTGAGTGTTCCATTACTTGTACGTAATAATCCCACCCCCCTCTGTAATGCCTTCGGGCCCTGAGGGTACCAATAAATGAAATGAAATAAATGAAATGAAAAAAAGGATACCATAGCCTCGTGCAGTAGCAGGGTCTGAGCGCGTATAAGTTCAACAAAGTCACGGGAATTCCGGACGCTAAACTCATTGTTTCCCGTAAGAGGGCTCAGAATCATAACCAGATATTTGGAAAGGCTGTAAGTGGATGAACCAATAAAATATACAATCGGGCGTAGAGGGCAACCCGGTTTGTGAATTTTGGGGAGTCCATACATTTTGGGTGTCGCGGATTCAAAGCAGAAGAGACGACGGTATAGGTCGTCACTGATGCGTCCTTTCTTTTTCAGCTCTCGAAGGTGGTCAACTAACTCTCTTTCGGACTTAGCAGCGTGATCTCTTGATAGCCTCACGAAATAGCGACTGTCATTTATAACTTCATACATCTTCTTCATGTAGTCATCCCTATCAAGCACAACGGTTCCTTTTCCTTTGTCGGCCTTTAAAATCATGATGGAGCTGTCTGACTTCAACTCATTAAAAGCAATGCGTTCGTGTTGATCTAAATTTGACCCGGCCGGTTGCGCATTGTTCAAAACACTGACAACGCGGCTTCTCGCGAGATTTACCCCTGTGACATCGTGCACATGTCTGAGTTTCTCTTCAATTTCAA
Source organism: Ixodes scapularis (assembly GCF_016920785.2). NCBI lineage: Eukaryota > Metazoa > Arthropoda > Arachnida > Ixodida > Ixodidae > Ixodes > Ixodes scapularis. Next base: position 137,490 of record NW_024610011.1, read on the forward strand.
TTATGAAGTCACGTTTTGGAACGTACCGTGGAGCAAGGGCATAGTCCAGTCCTTTGGATAGCAGAAATTGCAAGCCAGGGTTGGTAATAGTAACATAAGGTACGTACGGCAGAATTCCCTGCCGTAAATAAAATGATTTGGCTAACGCCAATGTAACGCGAAATAAGTGCAAAGAGTTTTGCGATAGAAAGCGTAAATCGAAAAAAAGAAAAAAAGGAAAGAAAGACTGAAGGAAAGGAGAAATAAGAAAAAAAATCTCTGGTGACGTGGCCAAAAGAAAAATTCTGTTCATGTGATTTTTCTTGTCACGTGACCAAAAAAAAAAATAAACGAAATAAAACAAAGAACACGAGAAAAAAAAACAGCCCCGGGGAGGGGCTGTTTTTTTTTCCTCGTGTTCTTTTTTTTTATTTCGAAGCTAGGCCCTCTTGATCGTGAAACTAGCGCGCTATCCGTTGCGCCAACAGAACATTTTTTTTTTCTTTCTTTATTGCAAGTTGCGCCAACATAACACTGTCTGTAATGCTCACGCATTCCCCCATCATAGGAGAAAGCTTAGTTGCCTTCGTAGTTTTTCATGCATGTGTTATTTTTATTTGTGGCAAGAGTTCACGTCCAGAATACTTTTAGAGTTTTCGAGCAAAACGAGTTTTCTTCATCCGAGTCACCTTCTAGAACCAGTAGACCGCACTGGGTCGTCCGGCTAATCAAGCAGCTTTTTTCAAATTCTCTAACGTGTCCGTCCTCGGATCCGAGGTCGCCGTTTGACAAGCTTAACTTTCTTCCACCTTTTAGCCGGAACCCCCACGGCAGCTTTGTTCCGTACCCACTCCCTCTCGAGAGGATGGCTCGCCCCGAGGCTAATCCCATTCTCTAGACACTCTTTCCACCCCTTTCCCTCCCCGTCCCCCAGCTTCGGGAGAGAAGGTTATCCTCTGTAGAACGTCCCATTTGTACAGCGGCCTTTAAAGTTCAGATTGTCCTGTCTGTATCGTCCCTTTTGTGTCTTCACTTTTAATGTTTAAAAAGTATCAACACGCTAAAATAGTACAATTTCCGGGATTTTATTTTCATTCCCCAAGTGTGATGCGGGAGCCGCGCCACGGAGCCCCGGTCGTTTCCGCTCTTTTTTATCGCTAGGATTTCACAGTGCTCGATCACAGTGGAACACACGCACAGAGCCACGCTCGCTTTTGAAATGCGCCGCCTAAAAATGATATCTCTTGTGGGAACGTGCGTACATCCATCTTGCGCAGTGTTAGCTCAATGGCAGCACTTTCTGTAAAGGCGGATTCACACTGGGGATGTAAGCAGTCGCGCGATCCAACTAAATCGCATCGCAAAAAAAAAAAATAAATAAATAAAAGTAATTAGCTGGTCAATTTGGCGTGCGCGATGAGCGATTCCAACGCCTTCGTTGGCGAGTCGCTTCTCAAAATCTCTCGCTCCGAACGCCGTTGGTTGGCTCGGCCTCTCCGCAACTAGAGTGCATCGTAAAAAGTCGGGTCAGCAAGCGACTGCTTAAAACCCGTCACTTTTTGCCCGCGATGGTCGCTTTTGCGATGAAAGTTATGGTGCGACTAGATCGCATCGCCGGTGTGAACGCGCCATAATGTCGAACTAGTCTCACGGCGCGTCCCGATATTGGCTTGTGTACCTACGCGCGAGTGCAACATCTGGCACAATTTGCGTCTGCAAAGCCTGCTCCAGCCGCGTCAAAACATTCAGCCAACCTTTGGACTGCAGAAATCAAGAGACACCCAAAATAAGATAAAGTTGCCAGCCGAATAAGACTTGATTTCTATTTAATTAAGATGAAGACCACCCGCGTACATCAAATACCTCATCAGCCGAACTCCAAGGCAGTAAGCCTAGTTCTGGCACTTGTTTGGCAACTTTGGCCCGCAGCTGCCAGATCACAGCCAAAGTATCGGGAAGCGAAGCCTAATTTGGGCGCTCGTTTGGCGACTTGGGCCCAAAGATGCCAGATCTCAACCGAACTACAAGGTAGTAAGCCTAACTCTGGCACACTTGTGGCGATTTTGGCCCAAATGTGCCAGGTGATAGCCGAACTATCAAAAAGTGAAGTCTAACTTTGGCATTAGTTTGGCGATTTTGGCCCAAAAATGCCAAAGATCTGCCGAACTACCGGGCAGTAAGCCTAAATTTGGCATTTTTTGGGCGATTCAGGCCCGAAGATGCCAGACGACAGCCGAACTACCCGGCAGCGAAGCCTCAGTTTGGCACTTGTTTGGCGAATTAGGGCCAAGATACCCAGACTGTTGCCAAGGGAGGTCAGGTTTGGCACTACTTTGGCTTCTTCGGGCTTTTTAATGCCCTAAACTGCCAGGCGCAAGCCAAGTTTTGGACCAGAACTCGGTGCTGCCTGGGTGTATATATATATATATATATAACGGGCATGGTGGCGGGAGGCCGAAGGCGTGGGTATAAAACTGAGAAGAAAAAAACCCTTAGTGAAAAACAGCAACAACGGACGATTTAATCTTCGACGTTTCGGCCGGAGTCCGGCCTTCGTCAGGAAGAACTTTTACAGAAGAACGCGGGTGGTATTTATACAATGCTACGGTCGAGTCCAAATTTCGGAGGGGTGACGGTTGAAGCTTTCGAGAGAGGGAAGCGTAGGGCAGTTCTTATCCGGGTGAAGAAGCTTGACGGTCGGTGGCAAGTTTCAAGGACGGCGGGATGACGGTTGTAGCTTCTTGAGAGGGGGCGCAGGGTGACTTTGTGTCCGGGCCGGCAGCGGTGACCTATATAGACGATAGCGTACAATAGACGAAAGTTACACGCGCAAACTAAAGTGCTGTCTCAAAAAAAAAAAAAAAAAAAAAAAAAGGGCGGCACGGTCACTTGTGTGCATGCAGGCATGCATGAGTCAAACCTGGAAGGGAACAATGTTAAACCTAGAAGTAAAAAGAAATACAATGGATATCAGAACCTGGAAATAAAAGAAAAGTTGATGGTCCAGTTCCGGCCCCAAACACAGTACCACTGTTAACAACAAAATCTACAAAAAAAAAAAATGTTTTTGGCTTGCTGTTGCTATTCGTCTGTTAGCATTTTAATCGATGCCAGAGTACCGGGGCTTTCATTTATTCCTTGTTTAATAGTGTTAAATCGGTAAATTAGGTAGGATTCACGCTGTTCACGTTCGCGATTTGATTTAAATCCAGATTCTAGGAGCGTCACTGACAATTTATCAAAAGAATGTTTTGGGAGTGCGAGATGTTTGGATAAAGGCAGTGCCGGAAGATTTATGGCGTGAGATTTGTGATTATTAAAGCGCAGTCTAAATGCCGTTCTAGTCTGCCCTATGTATTGCATTTTGCATACCGTACACTCGAATAAGTAAATGACATTCGACGAGGCACATGTTAAGTTCCCTTTAATTTTGATCGAGAACTGCGAGTGCGTGCTGCTGGCCGTGCTTGTGTGCTGCATCTGTTTACAGATTAGACATCCTGGGTGCCTGCAAGGCCTACATTCGTTAGGTGGTGGCGATGAATTTATCCGAGAGTTTACTAGCGCGTCTTTGAGGTTACGTGATCGTCTGTGGACTACCCCCGGGGCGGATGGAAACGCGCGTTTAAGGCGCTCGCTTTGTTCGAGAATGTTATAATGTCGTCTCAAGACATTATTTACATTAGGATGGTTTATGCTATAAGTTAGACATAGATTTGTGCGTTGTGTGGCGCTTTGCGTGGGGCGCGGGCTGATGAGGTCTGCGCGGTTCAGTTGTTTGGCTTTTCTGATTGCATCGTCGATTATACGGGGTGGATACTTTTGTTTCTCTAGCACTGACTTTAAATTTTGACTGCTCGCATCAAAATCTGTCTCTTTTGAACAAATTCGTTTGAAACGATGAGCTTGGCTATAGGGAATGCTGTTCTTGCAATGGTGTGGCTGGTCGCTTTGATAATGAAGGTATTGCTGCCGATCTGTTGGCTTACGGTACAGGCTCGTGGCGAGTTTACTTTCGTCTATCTTAACGTTGACGTCTAGGAAGTTTATTTCGGTTTGAGAGTACGAATGTGTAAAGCGGATGCTCGGATGAGCAGCATTGTATCGATTTATGAAGTCCACCAGCTCCTCCTCAGTGTGTGACCATACAATAAATATATCATCTATAAACCTTTTGTATATTAGCGGCTTTACGGGACATTCAGAAAGGAACTGAGATTCTAATTTTCCCATGAATATGTTGGCATAGTTCGGGGCCATTTTGGTGCCCATCGCGGTTCCGCTAACCTGCCTAAAGTATTTATTGTTAAATTCGAACGTGTTTAGTTCTAAGACAAGCCTCGCTAGAGTAGCGACGACGTGTCTATCTGGGGTATCCGGTTGTTTGTGGAGTTCGTACATGTCAATTAAAGAGAGTATTCCATCATCATGTGGAATATTCGTATACAGCGATGACACATCGAGTGTAACGAGATATGATTCTTTTGGTATGCATAAATTTGATATTTCTCTTAAGAAGTGAGTTGTGTCTTTAATGTACGAATCAAGAATTGTAGGTATATGTTTAATTAAACTGTATACATATCCTGATATGGGTTCGATTACTGTACCTATTCCGGATATGATTGGACGCCCTGGGTTACCAGGTTTGTGAATCTTAGGGAGCATGTAGAAGCGGCCCGGAGAAGGCTGTACCGGTTTCATTAATTTATGTTCGTTAGCAGTTATTCTGCCCTCGTCTAGGAGGTCCTTAAGAACCGAGGTCACAATCTGAGTGTGGTGCACCGTAGGGTCATCCGCGAGAGGTTCATAAAACTTTGAGTCATTTAGTTGCCCTACTGAAAAAAACCATTTGAAATTCAAACGGGTGGCAAACTGGTCGCCCGTTTGAATCAAACCTGTCGATCCGTTTGGATCAAACGTGATTATGGGATACGGGTACCCGTTTGGAAACGGTACCCGTTCGAAACGGTACCCGTTTGATACAGGTGCCCGTTTGATACGGGTGCCGTATGGTACGAGTACCCGTTCGACATGGCACGTGACCACACGTTTGAACGTGCCCTTCGAAATGGCAAATTATGCGCTAGCCCTAAATGGGTATCGTCTGGGAGGTTGCTTATCTTAAACATATTTAAGACGGCCCGAAACTCATAAACGTATTTATAACATGGAGAAAACACGTAGAACAAATGCACTCGCGTAGGTGCTTGTAAGTGGACAGGAAAATCGACACAAAAGATTGTTTTCAATTCTCCTCGAAGTTTATTACCTCTTCTGTAGACAAGTACAAACGTGCAAGCGATCTGTGAACACTATACAGGTAGACTTTCGGGGAAATTATTCTCCTGGCTGCCGCGCGAATAGGCGCTGCATAATTCTTTAGATAATTTAGAAGAGTACGCGTAGAAGAACGGTCAATCGTTGCCAACACGTAGGTTGCAGTGCACTTACCTTAACAATAGCGGACTTGAAAGAGGTAATCCGTGATATTTGTCGACACGGTCAAAGCAGGACAACCACACAAACACAAACGAGGGAACGGCTCCTTGGAAGTTTCAACACGATGCGGCGCACAAGCTGTCATTTGCCGAACCCAAACAAACCGCGAGAATTTGCGACTTCTTTGAAGAATCGCTCGTTGCCGACATACACGTGGGTCTTTTCGAACACTGATAGCTTTGGTGCACATCCAATACGTTGTCGAGAGGCGTCCCAATAAGACCGCAGGGTTAGGCGACAGATTGAAGCAGGTAGGACGAGCGAACTTCGAGCAGCAACTGACAACAAGCAGACAAAGAAAAAAGCGGCTGCAAGGCGCGCCCTTCCGGATCTCGATGCTTATTAGCGTGTAGCTCGCGCGCTGCTGTGGGTCACGTGACAGGGGTGACAAGAGAGGAGGGAGGGGGCGAGGTCAAGGCGCTGGGACCACCGGGACAGCCCCTCTCCCTCTCCCCAGGCATTCCAGGGAGATGCGTTTTAGTAGTCCCGAAGAACAAACGCGCGCGCGCGCGCGCGCTCGAACTTTGGAAATGGCGGCGGGGCTGCCAGAAGCTCGGCTTGCGCCCGAGCGAAGAAAGAACTCAGCGCAAGCCCGTAGTTTGAGCGCTGCAACGGCGGGCGTGCTCTCGCAATGCTCGATGTTCTTGCAGCCGCGTGTAGGCGTGCTACCTTCGCTGCGTCTTGAATTAAAGTGAAACGGAGTCTAGACGTACATTCTTTCACGCGGTCGCGTCTTCTGCGAGAGAGATTCGAGCTGAATAAGTAAATTGAGGCAATAAAGATGGACAAAGTATTACAGGTCTGCCAAAAATATCGGCTCACCAACGTCGCGCGTTTACGTAAAACAAAAAAAAAAAAAAGGTGTTAGTTTTAGTTGCAGTATAATCGAAAATCAGCGCAATTGAAATATAAATATAATTACTTGCATTACGCGGACGATCTGAAATCGATGAACCGGCGCTCCCAGCCTTCCGGAAAACATTGGCTGCCACGGCTGAAACGCTAGGGTGCCCACGCCGCCGATCTGTACGTTCAATATCAAACGGGCTCCGGAGAGCCGTTTGATTAAACCGGTGCAGTTTGCAACATGGCCGCCGGTTTGAGCAAACGTGCGACAACTTTGCCCAAACGAGTCGCCCATTTGCCCAGAGGAGCGACCCGTTTGCCAAATAGGTGACCGTTATGGCTCATACGGGGGACCCCTTTGAGCCATACGGGCGACCCCTTTGACAAACTGGTGACCAGTATGGTTAAACGGTTACCGGTATGGACCCGTTTATTTTCATATGGGTGCCAAATGGTTTTTTTCAGTAGGGTGGCGGTTTCCTTCTCGGATGTATTCAGAAGTGCTAAGAATCACAATTGCTCCTCCTTTATCGGCTGGTTTTATTGTTATGTCTGTCCTATTGCTCAGGGTTTTTAAGCTAGCCCGTTCGGATTTTGTGAGGTTATCCCGTCTTCCCGCCTGCCTGCGATATTCCCGCATTATGTCTTTTTGCACAGCGGCTATGTATAAGTCAAGACAATCATCACGGTTAGCTTTTGGCGTCCAGTCGCTCGTTGCACGCTGCTGAGAGGTGTTGGAGCTAGAAGTTTTGTCCAAAAAGTATTCCCGCAATCTTAAATTTCGAGCAAAGTTGTCGAGGTCGCGTAGTAATTGAAATTCGTCAACAAAACCTGTGGCGGGACAGAAATTTAATCCCCTCGAAAGGAGTCTTTCCTCTTCTGTGGATATAGTCAAGCCAGATAGATTAACAATTGTAGTGCCACAAGGGGCACTAGTGCTTGACCTATCGTCTGTTATGCTAACGGCCGGTTGAGTATGTTCGTTATAGTTAAATGATGTCGTGAGCTGAGGTAAAACAGGGTTAGGAACCTTATCGCGCTTTAGCTTACGTAGCTTGATTGTTGCGAGGTCATGGAGTTTCTTTTTATCAAATTCAGATAGGGCGCTAATTTCGGATGTCGATTAGGGGCCATTTGAACGGAGAAGTGTAGCGGTCGCGGTCGTTAACTGTTTCACTTGTTTGTCACTATGCTGAATCGCTATTTGAACCAGTTTAAGGGAACCTTCAAGGAGAACTTGTTGCCATTCCGATCGGTCATGTTGGTCGAGGTTTGTGCATGCGGGAGGAAGGGAAAGCGACATGCCCTTCGGGGTAATGCCTGCGTTAAGGTACACTACCAAGGTTGATTTATGGAGTTCGTGCCTAATGCGTTTATCTGAGAGCTTTCGTACTTTAAGAAAAGTGGTACTGTTGTTTGGAGTGGAGAAACTGGACTCACCGAACTGTCGTCATTCGTCTTTCTTCGGGTGCGGGGAGCTCTCCACGGCGGGCTTTCGCAGGTTGTAGCGCTGTCTTGGGGTACTTCTCGGCTGCTGCGGGCGTCGCCAGGGTGGTCATCGGAGATCCCCACCGCCGCCACCGCCAACTGCACCAGGAGAGCCGCATCAGAGGAACCCAGGCGCCCCGAGAGTCCCAGGTCCCACAATGCCAGTCCAGAGAGCCCAGCTGCCCCTGTGGGGACCCCGCGAGCACCGTGCCCGGCAGCCAGCGAGAGCGTCAACTACGTCGATGAGTACCCGACACCTGCCGAGAGTGTGGCACCAATGCAACGCCCGCAGCAGCCGAGAAGTACCCCAAGACAGCGCTACAACCTGCGAAAGCCCGCCGTGGAGAGCTCCCCGCACCCGAAGAAAGACGAATGACGACAGTTCGGTGAGTCCAGTTCCTCCACTCCAAACTACAGTACCACTTTTCTTAAAGTACGAAAGCTCTCAGATAAACGCATTAGGCACGAACTCCATAAATCAACCTTGCTAGTGTACCTTAACGCAGGCATTACCCCGAAGGGCATGTCGCTTTCCCTTCCTCCCGCCTGCACAAACCTCGACCAACATGACCGATCGGAATGGCAACAAGTTCTCCTTGAAGGTTCCCTTAAACTGGTCCAAATAGCGATTCAGCATAGTGACAAACAAGTGAAACAGTTAACGACCGCGACCGCTACACTTCTCCGTTCAAATGGCCCCTTATCGACATCCGAAATTAGCGCCCTATCTGAATTTGATAAAAAGAAACTCCATGACCTCGCAACAATCAAGCTACGTAAGCTACAGCGCGATAAGGTTCCTAACCCTGTTTTACCTCAGCTCACGACATCATTTAACTATAACGAACATACTCAACCGGCCGTTAGCATAACAGACGATAGGTCAAGCACTAGTGCCCCTTGTGGCACTACAATTGTTAATCTATCTGGCTTGACTATATCCACAGAAGAGGAAAGACTCCTTTCGAGGGGATTAAATTTCTGTCCCGCCACAGGTTTTGTTGACGAATTTCAATTACTACGCGACCTCGACAACTTTGCTCGAAATTTAAGATTGCGGGAATACTTTTTGGACAAAACTTCTAGCTCCAACACCTCTCAGCAGCGTGCAACGAGCGACTGGACGCCAAAAGCTAACCGTGATGATTGTCTTGACTTATACATAGCCGCTGTGCAAAAAGACATAATGCGGGAATATCGCAGGCAGGCGGGAAGACGGGATAACCTCACTAAATCCGAACGGGCTAGCTTAAAAACCCTGAGCAATAAGACAGACATAACAATAAAACCAGCCGATAAAGGAGGAGCAATTGTGATTCTTAGCACTTCTGAATACATCCGAGAAGGAAACCGCCAACTAAATGACTCAAAGTTTTATGAACCTCTCGCGGATGACCCTACGGTGCACCACACTCAGATTGTGACCTCGGTTCTTAAGGATCTCCTAGACGAGGGCAGAATAACTGCTAACGAACATAAATTAATGAAACCGGTACAGCCTTCTCCGGGCCGCTTCTACATGCTCCCTAAGATTCACAAACCTGGTAACCCAGGGCGTCCAATCATATCCGGAATAGGTACAGTAACTGAACCCATATCAGGATATGTAGACAGTTTAATTAAACATATACCTACAATTCTTGATTCGTACATTAAAGACACAACTCACTTCTTAAGAGAAATATCAAATTTATGCATACCAAAAGAATCATATCTCGTTACACTCGATGTGTCATCGCTGTATACGAATATTCCACATGATGATGGAATACTCTCTTTAATGGACATGTACGAACTCCACAAACAACCGGATACCCCAGATGGACACGTCGTCGCTACTCTAGCGAGGCTTGTCTTAGAACTAAACACGTTCGAATTTAACAATAAATACTTTAGGCAGGTTAGCGGAACCGCGATGGGCACCAAAATGGCCCCGAACTATGCCAACATATTCATGGGAAAATTAGAATCTCAGTTCCTTTCTGAATGTCCCGTAAAGCCGCTAATATACAAAAGGTTTATAGATGATATATTTATTGTATGGTCGCACACTGAGGAGGAGCTGGTGGACTTCATAAATCGATACAATGCTGCTCATCCGAGCATCCGCTTTACACATTCGTACTCTCAAACCGAAATAAACTTCCTAGACGTCAACGTTAAGATAGACGAAAGTAAACTCGCCACGAGCCTGTACCGTAAGCCAACAGATCGGCAGCAATACCTTCATTATCAAAGCGACCACCCACACCATTGCAAGAACAGCATTCCCTATAGCCAAGCTCATCGTTTCAAACGAATTTGTTCAAAAGAGACAGATTTTGATGCGAGCAGTCAAAATTTAAAGTCAGTGCTAGAGAAACAAAAGTATCCACCCCGTATAATCGACGATGCAATCAGAAAAGCCAAACAACTGAACCGCGCAGACCTCATCAGCCCGCGCCCCACGCAAAGCGCCACACAACGCACAAATCTATGTCTAACTTATAGCATAAACCATCCTAATGTAAATAATGTCTTGAGACGACATTATAACATTCTCGAACAAAGCGAGCGCCTTAAACGCGCGTTTCCATCCGCCCCGGGGGTAGTCCACAGACGATCACGTAACCTCAAAGACGCGCTAGTAAACTCTCGGATAAATTCATCGCCACCACCTAACGAATGTAGGCCTTGCAGGCACCCAGGATGTCTAATCTGTAAACAGATGCAGCACACAAGCACGGCCAGCAGCACGCACTCGCAGTTCTCGATCAAAATTAAAGGGAACTTAACATGTGCCTCGTCGAATGTCATTTACTTATTCGAGTGTACGGTATGCAAAATGCAATACATAGGGCAGACTAGAACGGCATTTAGACAGCGCTTTAATAATCACAAATCTCACGCCATAAATCTTCCGGCACTGCCTTTATCCAAACATCTCGCTCTCCCAAAACATTCTTTTGATAAATTGTCAGTGACGCTCCTAGAATCTGGATTTAAATCAAATCGCGAACGTGAACAGCGTGAATCCTACCTAATTTACCGATTTAACACTATTAAACAAGGAATAAATGAAAGCCCCGGTACTCTGGCATCGATTAAAATGCTAACAGACGAATAGCAACAGCAAGCCAAAAACATTTTTTTTTTTGTAGATTTTGTTGTTAACAGTGGTACTGTGTTTGGGGCCGGAACTGGACCATCAACTTTTCTTTTATTTCCAGGTTCTGATATCCATTGTATTTCTTTTTACTTCTAGGTTTAACATTGTTCCCTTCCAGGTTTGACTCATGCATGCCTGCATGCACACAAGTGACCGTGCCACCCTTTTTTTTTTTTCTTTTTTTTTTTTTGAGACAGCACTTTAGTTTGCGCGTGTAACTTTCGTCTATTGTACGCTATCGTCTATATAGGTCACCGCTGCCGGCCCGGACACAAAGTCACCCTGCGCCCCCTCTCAAGAAGCTACAACCGTCATCCCGCCGTCCTTGAAACTTGCCACCGACCGTCAAGCTTCTTCACCCGGATAAGAACTGCCCTACGCTTCCCTCTCTCGAAAGCTTCAACCGTCACCCCTCCGAAATTTGGACTCGACCGTAGCATTGTATAAATACCACCCGCGTTCATCTGTAAAAGTTCTTCCTGACGAAGGCCGGACTCCCGCCGAAACGTCGAAGATTAAATCGTCCGTTGTTGCTGTTTTTCACTAAGGGTTTTTTTCTTCTCAGTTATATATATATATATATATATATATATATATATACTCATACATCAGCAACCGCCTTCGAAAACACTCCAACAACGTTGTAAACGCTAACTCTGGCCACTTGGGGATACACTGTCGGGATTATGGGTGTGTCGCGCACTTCAACAACAGCACCGTGTTGGGCAAAAGTGTAAACCAACTAACAAGGGAAATCATCGAAGCCGACAATATCATACGACTAGAGGACAAATGTGTTAGTAAGGCGTCGATAACATTATCACGAAAAGAGATTAATTATTTAGCCGCGAATTGGCCTAAGCGTTAGACAGGAATGTTTACTCTTACGTCGTCTTTTTCTATTTGCAAATCATCAAAAATCTGAAGAAGTAGAAGCCGAAGTAAAACACGAAATACAAAGTTGTTAGTGAGCGCTGTGTGAAATTAGTGTTCTTTGGGTGTGTGAATGCTTGAATGACAGTTTTTCGAGTGCGCTAAACGTCGACAAACATGAACAACCAACTCGCCCAATCTCAAGTTTTTAGAGGTAGAGGGGCTTAGAGCAATATAAACCGGGGTTCCGGTCTGCACTCGAAAGGGACCCCCATAAGGCCGCTGCCATTGTAGACAAATCTGACTGCTCGTCACGTGACCAAACCAAATACGTGACGTCACAGGAAACATGGCAGCGCCCAGGGAGCGGCTGGCCACAACTGGGCCGGAGCATTGGCCGGAGCTTGTCGGATGTTTTGTTTGTTGTCGTTCGTCTCGGCGAGTTGATTCCAGACGTGGAAGCCCTTATATGAGGCCAGTCGAAAGCGACTTCTGAGTTCAGCGTGGTGTCTCACGTTGGTATAACGTGAAAATACGGAGGAACGGTGTGCATTTCGCTGGTGACCAACGGAAACATTGACACGGAAGAGGCATTCTGCCCTACGTTGCTTGGGCCTCGGATTGATTCGGATACCGCTAGGATAAAATTTAAGCTCTCGTCGACCAGCCGAATCTTCGAGGTCTGCAGTGAAGCGTGTTCAATATATTTGGATACGTAGTATAGCGACAGAAATCGCGTGAGTCTTGCTTGGGAGTGTGCAATCATGGTTACACTTCGTTCAAATGACCGAAGGCCCACTTAGGTTGTGCGTCGCACCGGAGAGCTGCCTTGAAGCTGAAAGTTTCTGTGCCCAGCTAAATAATGTTGTGCTGCTTCCCAAATTTTTCCAGCGTAGACGTGCGCTTTCACGGAGCACAGATGTGCGGCGCACCGAAGAGGTGCCCTCAAGCTCGCAGTTCCAGTGCCGTGCTTTAGGTGATGCTGTGCTGCTTCCTAAATTGTTCTGGCGTTGACGTGCACTTGTGTTGCAGTTGGTATTGATTTCGCTGGTCTGTCGCACGTTTCGTCGACACAAATGTTTCATCAACACTCGTTACGCGAATCGCAAGCCATATGAATATTTCATTGCCGGTGTTACTTACCCATCCGCCCGTTCACGCCGGTTGGCGACGAGAGTATGCAGCGGCTCAGTACAAGAAAAGCGGTCCCACATCCATTTCAGTTCAGTTCGTCCACGGCAGTCGCCAAACACCGAAGGAGAGGGTTTATTCGGACAGGATGCCACTAAAGCCATGCAGCTTCTTTAGTGGTCCGGATAAACTATCTTGTGTCAGTCTAGGTATATTGTCACGAATGCCTGCTTCAGTCCTATATTCTATCAATATTTACTACTCTGGAAAATTCCAAGCTATGCTCAGCTGTCACTGTATGTTCTGGTGGAGGTGCTGGGTAATTTACACATAGCCCTTCACTCTGTGTGCTCCTTGGCGGCTCCTCAGCCGAGTTGCCCGATAACGGGACACGGGTGGCGGACTATCCCGCGTCTTAAACCTTTGGAGAACCGTGACTTATTAACTATCCCAAACCTAGCAGAAAGACCGCAGGACGAGCAAGTACCACAATGACGAACCTTCGAAATACACCATGAAGAACCTGAAATTCCAGCCAGTCGCTGCAAAAGAACCACCGGAATACGGTCTTTTGCCAGAAGAACCGAAGCTGACTAAGCCAACAATGGTAAACGTGTAGCAGCAAACTGCGTCCGCTCCCATTATTGTTTGAATGGCCATCGCACTTCGCATTCTGCTGTCCTTTCACGCAAGGTGTAGGAAGACGTCGAGGGCTGGATTGAACAATTTAACCGTGTCGCCCGCCACAGTGGGTGGTCAGACAACCAGCTCCAGCAGAACCTAAACTTATTATGGAAGAAACTGCCAGGCACTTTGTTTGAGAACCACGAATCCCCCTTAACGTCGTAGGAAGTTTGCAAGATCGAGCTAAAGTGCACATTCATCAGCCAACATTGACGAGAGAGCCGAATTCCTGATTCTGTCCAGGACACGGCCCCAACGAGACCGTCGCCACCTTCATGGAGGATGTTTTGCACCTGATCGAGCACCTACGCCAACCCTGATGCTACAGACGACAAGACGCTAAGAATCCCATGTCCCTCACGTGAGGAACAACACCTTCGGCAGCCTTGTCCGCAACCGCACGACAACAGTCAAAGGGTTCATATCACCGAGGCGTCCAACATTGAATGTACACTGCAGGCCCGAGCCTGTCAATATCAACAGCTCCCCAGCGTCTTTACATTCGAGTCGTCCAGTTGCAACTTCGACGCCAGCCTCCCAGGCATCCGTGACATCATCCACACTGTTGTCCGGGAGGAGATCAGGAAGCTACTTCCTGTCATCAGTTGCCCGGCTTTTAATTTGATTGCCGAGGTTGTTTCGGAACAAGTTCGACAAGCATTTCAACTGGAGTCCTCTTCGAGCGAAGCGGCATCCGACGAACCGAGGGCGACTTATGCCACAAAGTGACGACGACCGCCACCGGCTACTCGTTACTATTGAATGCCAATTCAACGAGACACCCCGACGCCGAAGCATTTCCGAACTCGGGAAGAACCAGTGTAGGTCCGCGCTGAACGAAGCACACCGGGGAAACAGGAGGTGCTGCGAATGGTCGACAAAACACCACTCTGCTACCACTGCACGAGGCCGACTATGTCTACTGAAGGTGCCCGTACCGATGAGTTGGCCTGCAAGTGTTCGTGCCAAACGACCCCCTACCATGTCTCAACAAGCGTCCGCGAAACACTGAGGATTATCTTCGGCGGCCTTCGTCCCTGGTGCCGACATTACCCCGAAGCTCCTTACTCCCTTCTTCTGGACTTGAGGTAAGCACGACAAAGCAGGTGAGCGGAAATGCAAGGACAGTTGATTTGGTGTCGGTTGTCGTCCAAGGACAATACCTAATAATTTGCTGACAACAATCATATGTGTCTACGCCACGAAGCACACAATTTCCAACCTTGAGGGAGAATGCCGCTGGGTGACTTCAAGAAATATAATTGTTGGCTGTTTTCAACAGTGGACTCCAAGCATCACCAAACTTCACTTTGCCACACGAGACTTACACAAGTTGCAGTGGTCGCGGGACGCAGAAAAAATCGCCATTACGAAATGGAAATGAATTGGCTTGGGTAGCAAACAAACACTGCTGCCAGCTATCAACTCAACGGTAGCAAACGGCACAACCACGGAAGCAAAACATGTTTGAGCTTGCTGCATTGATGCAGAAAAATACCAGGAAAATTCGTGGATTAGAAGCCAGCCCTGCCGCTTCAGTGCATCAGGTGTCAGTGGCCGCACATGACGGCATCAGTCGGTCACAGTTGCCACTCGACCAAACTGAACACCGACGTGCCAGGAGCGTCATCCGACAACAAAGAGCAGAGGTACTACGACTGAACACCTGACACAATACTGTCGCAGAAAGAACTTGTTATGGAGCCGTTTGCAAAGAACCAATAGTATGAAATCAAGTGGAAATAAACATGTTTCCGCTCGGCTTTACGCCTTCAGAGTCTACACACAAAGAGCTATGTTCACCGCACGTGCTGCACCTTTTCAGGACACTCGCATCTCTGACCCCTCAATATTAATTGATGGGACATACAAGACTGGCAGACTCGTTGCGTTGGGCTGCACTGGTTCCAATTCTCCTGAATATGTGGCGCATCCGAAAACCAACTCCAGTGATGTGAAAATGTTATTTATAAATTTATTCCCTCTAGGGGCCTTTGTAGTCATTGAAGAGAGGGTACTTAAAACTGCACACATGATAATAACATTAAAGCACACTGCTGTAACTTGTTAATTGCAAAAATAAACACGCCTCTGAGCATCTAGTTTAATGGTATGTGTTGATGCATTGTTATATAGAAACACACTTCCTATACGTATGACACAATAGACCCTTTGCAATACCCCATCAAGCAACACGACTGTCCCCATTTTTTTTTCGCTGTAAAGCACACGAATGGGTTCCGGTTCACGTCGAACGCTAATGCAGAATTCGAGTCCAACAGGTGCCGAGCCGAGTTCGCAGTGTGGGCTGACATAACATTCTTGCCGATCAAATGCACAAAGTATGAAGGCCTTGGGTTATTAGAGTAGTAGCTACTGTAATTCGTTTCATCACGATATGGAAAGCGGCGAAGGGTATACCGTATCAGTGAGCCAATATTCACGTTGGAGAGAGACACATGGCAACATATCATCAGAGTGCTCACCTGCACAGATTTCCATACCTTCACTCCGTCTCTCTGATTCGCTCGAAGGGGCTGAGGCGGTTGCCCTTTTTCAAGTTAAGGTGAAACCAAGCAAAGGCAGCACACGCATTTGAAAAAAGTTTATTGCAAGAGACTAGAAAAAATGGGAGTCAGCATTTTTCAACAAGACTGCTCTTCGGGCAACAGATGAACACATATATGAATAATATTGTCCGGGTAATTAGAACAAGTAAATAATTTACCGACTAATACAATGCACTCTTCATTAAAAAAAAGTATTGCTGCCATAAATCCTACGAAAGAGAAAAATGTGCAGTTAATCTATGCGTACACCAAAACGTCTCTTATAGCAAGTCGAATAGCTTTAAAGAAGGTGTCTGCAACGATTTATTCATTCCCACATTCGATAAAAGGTCATCCTCGCAGCTAAAAATAAGTGTTCACTTCGCACACACAAAAAAAGGAAGAAAAGCGATCGAATGTAGAATCGTCGATTAGCACAAAAGGTTAAAGATCGCAAGAGCTTCCTCGCTAAATGTTTCTATGGTTATTCGGTGACGCAGGACTGAAAAAAAATTCTCCTAGGCCGTAACGCGACGTATACCTTTCGCTTCGATTTTCAGACATTTAAACGAAGCTCGAAAAATGCGAATATTTGATGCTAGGCGTTATATCGTAAAATTGGTGATTGTAAAATTGTTGACACAACATAAAGATCGCAGGAGCTTCCTCGCTAAACGTTGGCTGTGATTATGCAGTTACCTAGGGCTGAAACGAATTTCCGGAGGCCCTACGTCCGACGCATACATTTCGCATCGATTCTCAGACATTCCAACTTTAAATGAAAAAGATAAGAAATTGCGAAAATTTCATCCCAAAGCACTCAAAGGTCTATCGATCCTCGAACAGATCCGGGAATCCGAGCACCGGTAAGGCGATATGGCTGATGCTGTCTCACAGGCGTTAACATCCAGATGATAAATACAGATCTTGCGCAAAAAGGGTATAAAGTCTCATTCCGTCATATTTTCACATTGTACCTGCGTCAGCGAGAACGAAAAAGCCCGAAGTCGTCGGAAAGGAGCTGCACATCACGGCTACCGTGCACCGAACGAACTCGCATCGCCAGCTGTGGGCGCTGCCATCTTACCGATGACGTCACGGCTCTTGTGAGATCACGTGACGAGTGGTCACTTTTGCGTAAAACATGGCGGCAACAGGGGGGGGGGGTGCCATTTCCGAACTTCCGGTTTATCACTCTAAGCCCTATACCTCGTTGATATATATATATATATACAAAGTTGAAAATCCCAAGTCAGAGAAACAAAAACACGGAAGGTTTATTTCAACGTTTCGGCAAGAGTCTTGCCTTTGTCAGGAATGTCTTGCCTTCGTCAGGAATTCCTGACGAAGGCAAGACTCTTGCCGAAACGTTGAAATAAACCTTCCGTGTTTTTGTTTCTCTGACTTGGGATTTTCAACTTTGTGTACTCCACGCCTTCGGCCAACCCTACGCGACCATGCCCTATATATATATATATACATATATAGATGCTCAGAGGCGTGTTTATTTTTGCAATTAACAAGTTACAGCAGTGTGCTTTAATGTTATTATCATGTATGCAGTTTTAAGTACTACAAAAGCCCCTAGAGGGAATAAATTTACAAATAACATTTTCACATCACTGGAGTTGGTTTTCGGATGCGCCACATATTCAGGAGAATTGGAACCACTGCAGCCCAACGCAACCAGTCTGCCAGTCTAGTATGTCCCATCCATTAATATTGAGGGGTCAGAGATGCGAGTGTCCTGAAAAGCTGCAGCACGTGCGGTGAACATAACTCTTTGTGTGTAGACTCTGAAGGCGTAAAGCCGAGCGGAAACATGTTGATTTCCACTTGATTACTGACGAACGCCGGACTCCGGCCGAAACGTCGAAGATTAAATCGTCCGTTGTTGCTGTTTTCACTAAGGGTTTTTTCTTCTCAGTTATATACCCACGCCTTCAGCCTCCCGCCACCATGCCCGTTATATATATATATATATATATAACGGGCATGGTGGCGGGGAGCCGTAGGCGTGGGTATAAAAGATAAGAACCCTTAGTGAAAACAGCAACAACGGTCATGGTGTCGGGGGGGATTAAATCGTCCGTTGTTGCTGTTTTCACTAAGGGTTCTTATATATATATATATATATATATATATATATATCGCTGGTCTCTGCGAGCAAGCAAAAATATCACCCTTGTGCACAGTTATGGCCTAAAACAAGTTGTGGTTCCAAAGTTCTTTTTCGTAAGAGCTGCTGTAGACCGATCCCCACCATGTCACGAAGATAGCATCCGCCAACCCCGCAGTGTATTCGCGATTGAAGCACCACGTGTTGCCCATTGCCCGGCCAGGCAGCCGCTGGGTTCAGCTGATCTTTTCAGTGCCGAGTGTGTATTGAACATGCCAACCGTTCTTCACAAACTTTGAGCATTGGTTAAAAGGTGGATTAATTGTTTGCCTTTTTATTTGGTTACTTACCGTCGGAAGCCAATCCCGAAACAATTGTCCGCACTTCTCTCCGATATCGAAGCGCCTTGGGTCCTTTTTTTCCCATGGGTAGATCCAAATGACGGCCAATGAAAACGACAACGCCAGTGACAGTCCCATAAATTGGGACTGCCGTTGTTGCACATAGTTTAGGGCGTCCACCTGAGTGAAAGTGTCGAGATTTGTTTTATTAATTTTCTATATTTTATGTATTTGATTTTATTTAACTGGCAGTGCCAAGAAGGATTTATTGAAGCGAAATGAGGAGTATAAAAATAAACGACCACAAGTTATCAAAAACAGATGCACAAAACTGAAATCACAGATGTGCCATCATTAGAAAACATCCCTGTAAAAAAATCAAAGTACAGAAAAAACAGTAAATAGTTTCGTTTAACAATGAATAAGAAACCAAACTTCAAACCATCGAAACTATATTACAGTGTTGCCATTCCTCATGTTCCACTGTACACGGAAAAATCTATTTGAATTCATAACTTGTAGGCTTGAATTTTCTAGCTTTGTGAGCACGACCTCCCTTTGTGGACTGAAATATAGCAGTCACAAATACCTATTTTTGTTCATTTTGTTCGTTTAACTGGGGCAAAATGTTTGACAATTTGCCCCAGTCCTAAGAAATATTGAACAAGTCATTAGTTGAACCACTAGATGGTGGCATCAATCCGAGAAAACGAAAGACTGTTGTATATTACGTTGCACTGATATTTCTCCCCCGTTCCTAATTTCCTCTCTTCTGCTTTTTCCTTGGCGCACGTTCCACGTCCACCGCGTGCACTCGCCCGCGCCACCCGGTGCCAGCCCTGCCTCTTCTGCAGAGCAAGGCCAGCGAGAGTTTCTGTATAGGCTGCCTGTGGGAGCCAGAGTTGCGCGTCTGTCGCCCACGTTCCGCCGCGCCGTGAGGAGCAAAGAATCCAGCGCCACCCAGGGAAGCCACTGATAAGGGCGCTTCGCTGACGTTGCACGCGCCCCGGCGTGCGTTTCCCTTTTTTTGCCACCTTTTTCTTTTCTCTTGTCTATGGGAGGAGGCGCGCGCAGCACCTCTATCCCCCCAATTCAGTCGGTTAACGAGCAAAAAATCCAGGGCTGTGTAGGAATGAAGCAACTACCGCCATCCGTTGATGAATAACGCGAACCTCCATCACCGTTGGTAGCAGAGTTCCGCGTTCACAAGGGAGCTCTAAGCCCAGCTGTCGAAGCCCGCTCATCTATCGGAGGGTACCAAGATGAGTAACCTCTATATTTTCTGAGATGCGCCTTCTGATCCGCGGAGCTGTGATTTCCACACGCTTCCGTGAAGATACGACCTAGTGATTACAGATCTTGAGGCTGGCATCATGTTTTTTCCTTAATTTAAATAAATACTAGCACGGCATGATTGCTTAGGAGACTTTGTAGCCTCCAAGTGCTAGGCAGCCTCATCTCGTGCTCGGCAAGTCACGCAGATGAAGTGCATCCCCGCATGCCGTTCAAGGCAATACTGAGACAGACAAACACAAACTCGGACTGAACATCTTGGGACCTGCGATGACCAGATTCGCAGCATGGCGGTCATACTGGACAAGCTTTTTCGTGTAGTATTTTCCCAATTTGTGGCAGTAAAGGTTTTTCTTCGTTCTCTAATTCCGAAACGTTTTCCTGTCGACCACAAATTGGAGACCAGGGGCACGCACCACATCCGAGGACCATCCTATACTGTAGTAAAGTACTCTGGAACCAGTTCTGCTCGCCATTGCGAATTGTGGAGAGCGTGTCGCTGTAGAACTATCAGCTATCTACCTCCGCCCGCCTCGATACTGGCCAGCGGACCCACAGACCTGGTTCGCCCAAGTGGAGAGCCAGTTTGCTACCTTGAGGATGACCGAGGATGCCACGCGCGCAGCTGACCAAGCAGTCAGCGAAGTTGTGGCCTAAAGGTTATCGGGCTTGACTTCCACCCAGAAAGCCAGGGCTCGATGACTGACCGCCGATTCACATTTTCTTTGACTCGAATGTTATGTACTTATAAATTCGAGAACCGTGTTACTCATTCGAGGTTAGAATATTCAACGCGCCGAACCTTCGACGCCGATTGTTCCAGGAGGCTGTGCATGTACATAAGGGGCTTCGCGTGGCAAGCCAAAATCAGTCTCGCCCCAGCGTTCGATCCTGCTGTTGCGCCACCATTGACGCCCGCGACGCTCTTTAGGCCCCTTTCTAAAGTTACGTGCTGATTTTTAATGGTTCGGAACCACTGCACAATGGTGGAGCAACTGCATCGAGGAGCGTGCAAGTCATTCCATAAGATAGCGAACGACAGAGTGCGGCCAACGCTACGAGCCGACGAGCCAATCAAACAGCGTCGAAAGTGCAACGTCGCTGCGATCATCACCTTTTTAGTAGGTTTGTATTTTTCCAGTGTGCTGTGACGTTGAGGTTTTAGACCGCCACTGTGCAGGAATTTCACAGCTGCCAACAGGGCACCGTATTTTGAAAGATGTCTATTGCTATCTTCTCATTTGTTTGTGTTTTTGGCACAAAATAGACCCATTCAACGTTTATTTGTTTGAGTTTTCGTCTCCTCATCAATTGTCATCATGACATTTTGTTGGAGGTGCGCGGTATCGCTCTCTATGCCCGCGAAAAGTGCCCCTCTGAAGACATTCCGGCCAAGAGAAGTGATCAGCCCCGTAAGACTACCCTTCGCCGAAGACACCGAAGCCCGAACAAGCCGTCGTGGCAGAAGTCAGTCCCACGAACTTGGTCTCTTTGCCCGACAACCGAAAGAACAAGACCCCGACCATGACCGCTCCAGCCGTCGTTCTCCTACCCATTACTGACCCTACGCCGACGTTCTTCCATAGTGAGACTTTTGAAGACGTCGAAGAGTCGCTACAGCAGTACGAGAGAGTGGCCCAGCACAACCGATGGACGGAAGAATAGCCCGTGCAGAGACTTTACTTCGCACTCGAAGGAACGGCAAGGCACCAGTTCGAAAATTTCGAAACCTCCTTGGCCTCCTGGACCGTCTGCAAGGATGCGCTGAGAGGGACTTTCACCAACCAACATCGACGGGGGAGGGCCGAGGACCTTCTATGAATGAGGACCCAAAGCACAAATGAGGCAGTCACCAGCTTCGTCGAGGATGTTCGGCGCCTGGTCGCTCGCGCCGACCCTCAAGCCACCAATGAAAAGAAGCTGCGGATGCTGATGCGAGGTGTAAAGGATGACCCCTTCGGTGGTCTTGTCCGCAACACTCCATCCACCGTCGAAGATTTCGTCAAGGAAGCCAAGAACATTGAACGAGCCCTTCAAGCACGGGCCTCCCATTCCCAACGACTTCCCGGCGTCGCTACCCTCTCGACTTCCAGCTGCAGCGTCCCGGACCTCCGCGAGATCACCCTGGACGTCGCGCGGGCGAAAATCAGGAAGCTTCTACCTGTTGCCGCAAGACCGGCTTCACCCTCAATCACCGAGATTGTCCGGGAAGAAGTTCTGCAGGTGCTGCAGCCGCAAGTTCTCTTCAGTGCTGTTCCCGAACCACCGACGCTGAGCTACGTCGCAGCTACCCGACGACCACCGCCCCCTGCCCACCAGTATATGGCGCCACTCCTAGCTGAACATCCAGCGCCGTAGTATTCCCAACGCCAGGAAGATCGGGCGCACGTGCGCCCTCAACAAGCTGCGCCAGAAGAGACCGTCGTGTGGAGGACGGACGACAGACGCCCGTTGTGCTATCAGTGCGGTGAAGCCAGCCACATTTACCGCCGATGCCCCTAACAACAATTTGAGCTACGCGGGTTCACTCGAACGACCCACGCCCAAGGTACGGCGAACGCCCTCGCGACATCGAGGAAACCGGCGGGGAGGTTTGCACACTGGCCGCTCACCCTGCAACTATATTCCTACAAAGTTGCGTACCGTAAGGGATTGTTCAACATGGTTCTAGACGTGCTCTCTCGAGCGCTACAGAGTAGGGGTTGAGATGAGAGGACGCAACCGGAGGATTGGGAGAAGCGCGGCGAAGACGGAGCAACGTGCCTGGGTGAGGGGGAGGTGCTTCCGCACAGTAGCTGCAAAGCAACAAGACGGCTGGGAGGAGGTGAGGAGCCGGGCTCGCAGCGGTGGTAAAAGGCCGCACGAGGTACCAAAGGTTCTCAGCTTGGGGTGAAGTGGTAAGCAAAGAAGAGCTTGTCCAGGCTTAGACAGCAGCTGACGTTTGAGTGCGGGTGTTGGGAAAAATATCGCAAATGGGAAGCAACACCGGGAACGCTGATGCCCGAGTTGACAAACATATTGATTCATATTTCCTGAGTCTAATAGCGTATTGCTTCGCTACATCCTAACAATCGAGAAGGGGGAGGGGAACGACTCTTTATTAAGCGTTGCGATTCCTAGGAGGCTACGGGACCAGTTCATTGGATACTTTCGCGCCCAAACTCTGGTTGGTCAAGGCACCGGGAGCAAGTCTTCACAGTTATGTAACTTTGCGACCTGGCCGAGGATGAGGCAGGACACACACTGATACGGCCGTAGCAGCCCAGCCTGCCAAAAAAACGAAGCCGAAGGGGGGAAAGCCTCTGGGTCTAATGCAGTGTGGGGTAAGTGAATACCAGTGGCAGATAACCGCTTGCGACATAGTTCGCCCACTAGCAAGGAGACCCCGTGGGAGCGCGTATTTTTTGTAGATCACCAAGCATTTCTTGAAGTGCTCGAAGGCACCCGCTGAGAAGGCATGTGGTCACCTCTGATATAGCTCAAGTCTCGTGAGAATTCCAGAGAAATACTACTGGCCCAAGGTCCTGAAGGTTGTACACTTTTAGAGACAATCGTGCCATGAGTGCCAGCGACGGAAGAAACCGCGGACGAAGCCGGCAGGCCTCCTGCAGCCAATCGCACCTCCCACTGCACCGTCCCAGCAGATTGTAATGAATCTACTTAAAACTTTCCCGCCGCCGACGAGGAAAAACCGCTGGATAATCGTGACAACTGATTATTCAACCCAGTACCCCAAGACAAAAACACTACCGCCGGAAACCGCAGCGGAAGAAGCCAAGTTATTCGTCAAGTCCATCGTCCTCTGGCACAGCACTTTCCAAGTTTTGATTACGGACCGAGGCTCATCGTTCATGGCGCGACTGACACAAGAGATACTCCGCCTGAGCCACACCGACCACCGTCGAACCACGCCGAGCCGACGTAGCAACTTTACGATTCGAAGTACCCTCCCAACAGTTTATCGCTGAGGCCGCGGCGATGAATATTCCACAGACCCCAGACCCACACTCTGTATTCACACAGAAAATGAACGCCCCATAAACGAAGATAGAAGGGGCCAGCGCCAACACATTGCTGACCTTGAATTCAGTGTCGGGCAAGCTGGCGGGCTTCTTCGGCTCATTGAGCCAACACACGCGTTGTCGCTCCCATCGTAAGCTGGCTCGTGGGGCAACGTCACGTCTAGGATGGTCATTACATTCCAACCATTTTACATCTATAAAGGTGTGGTGCCTTGATCCGCCGTGTTGTAGGCAAACGTAATGTAAGGTAACACCTCATCCCACGTGTTGTGCTCCACGTCAGTGTAGATGGAGACCATGTCGGCGATGATCTTGTTTGGCTGTTTCGTCAGCCCTTTTGTCTGTGCCTGGTACGCCGTTGTTCGATGGTTCCTTATGTGGGTGAGCCGGAGGATCTCTTGACTTAGCTGTGCAAAAAACGACGACATTCTGTCTGTAATCAGTACTTCGGGGCACCATGCCTGAGGACGACGGATTGAACGAAGAACTTGGCGGCTTCCCATGTAGCCCCCGATGGAAGGCCTTTTGCCACGACGTATTGTGTTACGTAATCAA
Source organism: Ixodes scapularis (assembly GCF_016920785.2). Lineage (NCBI taxonomy): Eukaryota > Metazoa > Arthropoda > Arachnida > Ixodida > Ixodidae > Ixodes > Ixodes scapularis. Next base: position 162,020 of record NW_024610011.1, read on the forward strand.
CAGCTAGGATTATCCAATCGTTTTTTATGGTCGACTGCGAAAAAGGACAAGGCACATTCATTTCGATCAGCTCGAACGGCGCAGTTGGCGGAGAAATTTTGTTACAGGAAACCGGCCGGCTTCATCGGCGGGTTTTTGCGTCCCTCGTACCCTGGAATTATCGCGTGTAGTGCAGACTGTTTTGAAAAGCTTGGGATCAGCATTACTTTTCACAAATACGGGCCAGTGTTCGGTTGCAATCAAGATGTCTCAAGGTTGGGTGTTCGTGGCATGCTTGAACGGTCTCCTCTCGAAGGGCGGTCGGAATTACCGGGAGCCAAGTCGAGTTGTTGCCCCCAAGTTTTCTTTGTAGAGTACAGCTTGCCGAATGGCGAGGGCCGGCCGGGCTCGTGAAAAGACACGTAGAATGGCACTCCCTCGCTCTTCCCTGAGCTCTTTTAGTGCGCGGAGATCAGGATCATCTCGTTGACGCCGTGCCGCGTTGTCGGTGTTCACTGCGCCTAGAAAGCACTTTCGTCATCGTTGTGGCTTTTGCAAAAATTTGTCTCGACGGAGGATTTGGACAAGCAGTCGGCGTCGCTGTGCATGCGGCGTGACTTGTAGAACCCAGACATTTTTGGTGTTCTTAAAAGTCTTTGAGGTTCGCAAGCCAGCAGAGCCAGCTCCGGTCCTCAACTACGCGGGCCGAGCTCCCATGCAAGTACGGGCAAAAATTCGTGCTTGCCCAGACAAACACGAGACATTAATTTTCGTCGTGCAGTCATTTGTGTCTGCCTTAGAAAGTGTCCAACAGGCGTACGCGATGACTCGATCGGGGCATTCTCGCACTTTTACCATTACCGTACCATGTCCTGCGTTACGTTGATGATGACCAGCTCTGGCTAACAGCGCTTGTTCGATGTTGGTTGCCTAGGTCACAATACCTTCAACGGTCGCCGAAGCGCTGCGAACAAGTTCGCCGTAAATTTCGCTTGTCACGTCTTATATGAGACAGCGCAACTTCTTCCCTTCGTCGCCTTGCGGGTAGGTGCATGCAAACATACGAAGAACATTTTCAACGTAGTTGGTTACTCGTTCGTTGGGGGCCTAGCTGAATTTGTATTTGAAGCAGATCCTCCGCCCGCTACCGTTGGTGTTGGCCCGTGAAGGTCCGGTTTAGTTTGGGTACACTGATGTCCCACGACGTATGCGGAGCCTCGTGGTTTTCGAACTAGTTTTGCAGGTACTGTTAAGATGTCCATCCATGGTTCTCGAACTAGTTCTGCAGGTACTGTTCAGAAGTCTACGTGTTGTGGAGTGCCACGCGCTTGTAGGGTTGGGTCCAGTCCTCTAGGTTCTCGGGGATCTCGCCATGGGAGCGCATCGGAGCACGCGCAGGTAGGACATGGAATGGGCTGCCGGGTTTTTCTGGGGCATTTTTGTCGTCTTGGTCTTCGGCTGCTTAACTTTTAAGACAAAATTCCAGGTGCTGTTCTTGGGTGCGGAGGGTGGCTCGGGTTTCGGGTTCGTTGACGGAGATTAGTTTTCCGGGAATTGAAAAAGATGAAGCCCGAAAGATCTTTGGAGAGGCACGTTCCAGGGGCATGGAATGGGGTACCCCGCACGTCTACGAAAATATCACGATCGACAGTTTATAAGGCGACACATTTCTTTAAAAAAAATGTCTAAAGGGGCAAAATTGTGCAAAAGCAAAAGAAAAGGATAGCGTCGCAGGCGTTGATGGCGGCGCAGCAGCAGAATCAAGCGTTGTGGCGAGATGCACTTATACGAGGCAGCACAGCTTCCTTTAAACCTTCACTGGAAGCTGAGAATATTCTCCTTTGTTCGTTCTATAAGTACATATTTTGATCATAAAGAAGATACAAGGCTTTCTAACGTTGTAAAAACTGCTTACAGAGAGAAAGAAAATAAAACGGCTCGTGGGGGCGGAATTCAAGCTCCGGCTACCCGCGTAAGTGCGAAGCTCGATGCCTACTTGCCTAGCCGCGCACGTGGCAATATTCCGATGTATGATCTAAATTTTCCTCCTAGGATTTGAGGTATAAATATACAAAAGTGAACTTAGTGCACACGCCGGCAAACAATACATAAACGATTCCTTACACAGAACCTGAAGGGGATCTTCTGAGAGAAAAAAAGACACATGAGACTGTTCCAAATGGAAGCTTGGGCTTATTAGTAATACATGATGATTAATACGTACAACGCAAAGAGACGAGAAAGAAGAGCAATTGTCCGTCTCTCTTTTCTTATCCGTGTGTTTCCGCTATACCTTTTAATCAGAATATTAAACATTTATGTCTAAACACCCTCAGATCGGCCTGCCCCTTAGATATGGGACCACTGCTTTACGATTCAGATAAGATATTTAGCCAGTTCTGTACGACTGCTAGCCTGGAGTCTTCAACACGCATCACGCAGTAGGAGGATATTCCAGAGGACGAGTGCTGTATAAGCGTCTTAGAGTCACTTACCTGGCATTTGAATGGTGTGTGCCTATATATGAGATCAGAATTGCTATATTTCTGCTGCAGCAAACGATTCAAATAAAATATTCTAGCGCATCCATGTATTGCAGGACGAGGTTCAGCTGAGGCAGAAGGGGGCCGATCTAGACAAGTGCGTAGAACACCAGAAGGGGAAAGTCGAGAGCATGAAGATGGGGAACACGTACAGTCTTTACAGAAGATCATATTTGTACCGTAGGAAGAAAACCCAACTGCCGAAGCCCATCGTCACTTGCTACGATAACGAAATCACTGCAGCTGCACATTGACTGTGGGTCAACGAGCTTATAATCTTTTACTGGCACAAGAAGATGCCCCGCCGCTAAAGCGCACCAGTGAAGTCCCATTCAAGGTATCTAGTTGAAACCTGTAGTCTTCTTTGAATGTTCCACCCCATAGAAACTCAAGGACAGGAGTGACGCACATCGAACATGCAAGCGCCGACTCGAAAAATATATTTATCAGGGGAAGAATAAAACGACGTCCAGACATAAAAAAGGAAACAAAACTACGACGCGCAATATAATCATAATATAAATAATTAAAATAAAAGAAGATATTAAGGCAGTTAAAAGAAAGTATAAAAAAATGAAAGCCGTTTACAACTCGCTGTAACGCCGAATTGGAGCGTAGCTCTTGAGGAGGAGGGAAATACTGAAGGGAGGGTATATTCCTCCTCCCTCCTCCTTCCTCGTGATCACGGCTGCTAGTCCTCCTCCCCTTATTTTTTTTGGCGTGAATGTTGTTCATCACGTGTCACGTGGCCTGGGGGTCACGCGACCTTGGGTTGCATGCAACCCGCCGGAGTCGCCGGGTTGCACGAAACCTAGCGCGATCATTGGGCTGCATGCAACCTAGGTTGCATGCACCCTGTTGCATCTACGTAATTGCGTGTTGCATGCAACTCAGGTTGCATGCTACCTGGCTTACTGTTGGTCAGGTTGCATGCAGCCTGAGTTGCATGCAACGCGAGTTGCATGCAACACACAATTACGCAGATGCAACAGGGGTGCATGCACGCTGTTGGATCTTCTCTTGTAACCTGTTTCATGCTACCTGTTGCATGCAACCTGTTGCATGCAACAGGTAGCATGCAACAGGTAGCATGCAACAGGTTGCATCTCCCCTGAGTAACTGCATCTCAGGTTGCATGCAACCTGTTGCATGTAACGCGCGGTTACGCCAACGGCGACGGCGATGCACGCAACAGGTTGCACGCCACCTGTTGCATGCGACAGGTGGCATGCAACAGGTTGCATGTAACAGGTTGCATCTCCCCTGAGTGGTTGCATGTCAGGTTGTTAGCCACCTGTTGCATGCAACGGGCGGTTACGCCGACGCCGACGGCGACGCCGCTCAGGCTGGAAACGGGCCCCTAAGAGCTGCGCTCTAAAACACATGTGTAGGGCATATTGCAGCTGGCTTGCTCGTTGACTAAGGTAGCTAAAAGCATAAAAATCTGCAGAATTGAACCTAGAGAAATTCTTTAGCGCAAAAACACATAAGAACGCGTACCCATTTGGTGTTATAGTCATTTAACGTGGCACTTTGCAGTGCTAGGTTGATGCTCTTCTTCAAATGCACTTATCAAATTTACGCCTTGGCGATCCTTTTTATGGTGCGTAATTCTGATGCATTGATCGAGTATTTGAAGTCTGACAATTACAGCGACCTTTCCTTTTGAAGTGTACACGTCCAGGCTCTCTTCTGCTGCCTTCAATGTTATACTTTGCTCACCTGAGCTCAATTTTGTATTCAGAATGACGGCGAACTGTTTCCGAAATGCAAGAAATTTATCAATGAAATATGTTTAGAAATTTTAAAGTTTTATTTGAATTTTATGTTAACTTAATGTATAACGGCCTTAATATACCAATGTCTGGGGTCTGCATTTGCAAAACATAATCTGCCCTGAGTAATTAGTTTTGTCAAGGGTAGGTAAGGCTATCAAAGACTGTGTTATAATCTTTCCCGTAAAAAAAGGTTTTCCGCTATGTTGATGGTTTTCTACTTGTGTATTCTAAAAACAGAAGACAATTTTGCCTACCAGACGTTGGATATGTGTGACAAGGGCGGTTTATTTTTCAAATTCACTTTTAAAAAACACAAGGACGAACACTAACAATTTTTAGATATCTCACTGTCTCTTCATAAAAATCACCTGTGCAGGTCTTTCTCTTTGCACTGGGAAAAAGGTATCCTACGCCATCACATTTCAAAGTCGCAAAAAGGGTTATAGCTCTGTCCACCTTAGTGCCGGTGATGGTGATTTGTTGTTACCATAAATTTAAAACAAATTTTAGTGATCAATTGCAACTAATACAGTCTGCAGGATTTTTACAGCAGGTAATATTTGAAGCAATGGGGTCCTTTATAATAAACAAAAATGTGGAAAACACAAAGACACAGAGGAGAGAAACACACAGGAGAAGAAGTTGACTATCAATTTTCTTATGTTGAAAACACGCCGGCATGGTGTTTTCACTTCCTTTCCCTGCGGTGTCGCCTCTTTTTTTCTTAACTGTAAGGTCGTTTTTTTTTTCGTTTTCTTCGATGGAGAAGTTATCCAAGGACCAAGCTTTTTTTTTCGTTTTCTTCTTTTTCGAAGAAAACGACAAAGCAGTGACCCCACAGTGAAAGAAAAAGAGGCGAAACCACAGTGAAAGAAAAAGAAGACCCCATCCCGCGTGTTCTTAAAATAAGAAAGTTGATAGCTAGCACCTTAGCCTGTATATGTTTCTCTCCTCCGTGCCCTTGTGTTTCGCGCTGTCTTTCATCATGAACGTTTACCAACTAGACCAACTGCCCTATCGTGTACGGGCTCCTGGTGAAGCAAAGTTTAAAGGAGTGTGATACACTGGCCGAAATGTCGAAGGGGGGGGGGGGGGGGGGGGGGTCGCCCGGTGGTGGTTCCATACGTCCACAAAAATGTCACCCAATCTAAAAGAAATAAAAGACGTCTACAACATCCTGTGACGCCGAATTAGAGCGCAGCCCTTGAGGAGGAGGAGGGAAGAATACTCAGGGAAAGGTATAAATTCCCTCGCTCTTCATCCTCCCTGCTACTCCTCCTCCCTCCTCCCATCCCCTTCCCCCTCCTTCTCCCCCGCCTCCTTCCCCCTCCCCTCCTCCCTCCCGCGCGGTAAATTATGGGAAGCATCCCATAATGCAACGCGCACGTCACTGCGGTGCATTATGGGACGTCTCCCATAACACACCGCATGGTTACGCCGGCAGCGACGGTGACTCCGACGCGTCACGCCTACGCGTTATGCCGACACATTAAGGTTACGCCGACGCGTTAGGCCGACTTGTTATGGTTACGCCGACGGCGACGCCGACGCGTCACGCCCACGTGTTACGCCGACGCGTTACAGTTACGTTAACGGCGACGCGGACGCGTCACGCGCACCCGTTACGCCGACGCGTTACTGTCACACTGACGGCGATGGCTACGCCAACGCCGACGCCACTCAAGCCGGAAACGGGCGCGTAGGAGGTGCTCTCTAAAAAAGGCAAATTGCTATGAAGTCCCGATGGTGTTTTGACCCCCTAAGAATGGCTAGGATTTGCCCTAAAGTGTGCTGTAAAATAAAAAAAAAAGCGCTCTAACCCTACGTGCACAAAACGACGCCAGCGACAATTCGCTCCGTGCACAGGTGTTGCAAATAAAATGCAGCTTACGTGTGCTAAAATTCATGTACAGACTGAGCGGTGTTTCAACTCCCGGCCCCGAGAACACTACTATTTCTGCATGCCACCTTAGGACGCTACCTTTCACACCACTTTAATACCGGCCGGTGTACATCAACTGTGAAAAAAACGTAAATTAAAAAAAAAAAATCAAGATCGGAACACAATAGAACTCCTGCAATCTTATCATATCGCAAAATTAAGGAGCTGTTCTGTTAGCAAGCCATCAATAACGCTGTGTAAGAAGTAAGTACTCGTTGTGGACAGTGCTTTTAATCTCTTATTACTACCTGAACCTAATATCTGCCCTACACGTGTACCTTTATAGTTTTCTTACATTTTTTTTAGTTTCTCATTACTTTTGTAAATATTCATCGCATGAATATATCGCGCTTCGTGCTTTTCTTTATCTTTCTTTTTTTCAGTTGCCATTTAGCATTTTTCTCTTCTATGTATGTCTCTCCTGTTGTCCTGCTATTTCTGCGCTCTTTGTTTATGTACCGATGCTGGACAAGATTCAGCTCCAGTACGAACTACAGTGTGATGCGATTACTAAAACTGGTCATGGCTCAATATATTTGGAAAACAGAGAAGCAGAATCTCGCCCTACAAAGTTACACCTCTGAAAAACGTAAGCGCTACCTTGCGCTCAGAATCCTGCACCAACAAACCAAGCATCTTGTACAAAAAGCCTGCTATAGTTCCGGCCAATCATTGTGTAGTCTTTATGATTGGAGGTGTGTACTCCCGATGTATGCAGGCTGTTGCTTACAACTATATTGGTACTTAATTCAGCGGAAGCGAATGTGCAAACATAATTAGACATCGTAAGATAGTGTTAAAAGATAGGATTATATGTGATCGCTGTCACAAGTGACTGTAGGAACCAAAGTCTTGGCACTAAATATTTATGTACATTATTTACAAGGATAAACGGGTCGGTGATGTTCACTGCTTGCCGGAACGGTCGAGCGCGCGGCTTGAGAGCCCGTTGATCTCTCGTGTCCCGAGCTCCTTCCTTCTCCCTTTCTTCTTTTTCATCTGTGGGCGGTCAATGTATGCCAATGCCCACAAATACTCACCTTCCCCTCCCTTCGCTGCGCCGCAACAGAAGAAGATAGACATTTATTTGTGCTAGCCCCATATGTGAGTAGGTGCTAAACACCACGAAACTTGTCGAGGTCCTTTTCGTTTGCGCTGTATCACGCTCGTGGCGCGAGCGAGGGCAGGCGCAGACGTTCTGGCTCCTAAGTGTCTGGAGCCATATCGGTTGACTTGAAATGGCGCGCAGGGCTCGTGGCGGTTGCAGTTGTAGGGCAGTATATTAGTTCGCATCGAATGACTTCGGGGGAATTGACTTGAAGGGAGGCAGCAGGGGTCAGTGGTTGGGCGAGCGGTGAGGATATGAGGATGGGCAGCGTCGTTTGCATTCGGAAGAAATTCTAGGTGAGCTGGCTTCAGACGGTCAACAGAAACGGTTTCTTGCCGTCCATTGTAGTCGATGGTAAAAGTTTTAGCTGCCCTGGAAAGTACTTTGTGAGGCCCAGAGTACGGTGGTTGCAGGGACCTCTTGGTTCCGTCTCTTCGCAGAAATATGTGACTGCAGTTGTCGAGGTCGTTCGAGACGTAAACTGCAGTTCGATCTTGTGTGCGTGGGAGCGTGGGCCGGAGGTTTTTCATTATCGTTCGAAGCTGGTTTGTGTATGTCATGTGATCGGGAGCTGGTTCTTGTAAGGCGGATGCAAAAAATTCGCCTGGTAGGCGAAGAGTTGAACCATATACCAGCTCGGCTGGGCTGTAGCCAAAGTCCTTCTTCAAAGCTGCTCGTAATCCGAGAAGTACGATGGGCAAGCTTGTATGCCATCTGTTTGGTTCAGGTTGCGCCATTAGGGCCGCTTTGAGTGAACGATGGAAGCGTTCGACGAGGCCGTTTGCCATGGGGTGGTAAGCTGTTGTTCGAATGCGGCTTGTTCCTAAAAGTGAGAGTAGTTGGTGGAAAAGTGCAGACTCAAACTGACGTCCCCGGTCGGTTGTGATAGTGGATGGGACGCCGAATCGGGAAATCCAGCCCTGGATGAAGGTGCGAGCCACAGTGTCCGCTCGGATGTCTTGGATTGAAAGTGCCTCCGGCCAACGGGTAAACCTGTCGACGCAGGTAAGGAGGTAGCGGAACCCCTCACATGGTGGGAGGGGTCCCACAATGTCGATGTGGACGTGGTCGAAACGTTCTGTGGTAGTTGGGAATGACTGAAGTGGCGCGTAAGTATGACGCTGAACCTTCGACTTCTGGCATTCGATGCAGGTTCTGGTCCAGCCGCGTACGTCTGTGTTGATTCCGGGCCAGAGAAATCGCTCAGTTATAATTTTTTGTGTAGCCCGAATGCCAGGGTGGGAAAGGCCGTGCATGGAGTCAAAGACTTGTCTGCGGAAGTCGGTGGGTATGAAGGGTCGTGGTGTGCCTGTTGACAGGTCGCAGACTATTTTCTTGGTAGACGTAGGTAAGATAATCTCATCGAATATGAGTCGACCAGGGAATTGACGCATCTGTTGAAGCTCCTTGTCCCGTTGTTGCGCTGAGCTAATGACATCAAAATCGACAGCGGGCGGAAAGCTCAGTCCGCCAGAAAACGAAGCACACCGGGACAACGCGTCGGCTACAGGATTATCGACGCCTTTCACGTGACGGATGTTGGTTGTAAACTCGGCGATGTAAGCCAAGTGCCTTGTTTCGCGAGGTGAATATGTGTCCCTGCCACCTTGCAAGGCGTATGTGAGAGGTTTGTGGTCCGTAAGTACATAGAACTGCGTGCCTTGTAGAAAATTTCGAAAATGCCTTATAGCAGTGTAGATCGCCAGCAGCTCGCGCCCGAAGGTGCTGTAGCGTTGTTCCGCTGATGTGAGCGTTCTCGAAAAGAAAGCAATAGGCTTCCAGATTCCCTCTATCAACTGCTGTAGAACGGCACCCACTGCAACTTCAGAGGCGTCGACCATAATGTTCGTTTTTGTGTCGTGTTGAGGATGTGAAAGAAGTGTAGCGTTTGCCAGTTCACCCTTAATTCGGCTGAAAGTCTGCTCTGCAGTCGAAGTCCATTCTAAGGGGGTTGACGGGGGCTTGCTCCCTTTTAGGAGTGTGGTCAGCGGTGACAGGACTGCGGCGCACTGGGGAACAAATCTTCTATAAAAGTTGACAAGCCCAAGGAATTCCCGGAGTTGGCGAATGGTTTTAGGTATTGGGAAATTGTTGATAGCTTCCACCTTTTGTGTGAGAGGTCGTATGCCATGTTGGTTAACTTCGTGGCCCAGAAATTCGAGTGTTGTTGCTGCCAGCTTCCATTTTCCTCGGTTAATATTGACTCCATATTCGGCGAGGCGCTGGAACAGCTGCCGCAGGTGTTGGACGTGTTGGGTCTCATCCTGGCTGAAAACTAGTAGATCGTCGACGTATGCGAAGCAGAAAGGCAAGCCTCGAAGGACGGTGTCAATGAACCGCTGAAAGGTTTGGGCTGCATTTCTGAGTCCGAACGGCATCCGGAGAAACTCGAAAAGGCCGAAAGGTGTTGTAACGGCCGTCTTGGGAACGTCTGCCGGCTCCAGAGGTATCTGATGGTAGGCCTTGACGAGATCTATTTTCGAAAAAATAGTGGAGCCGCGAAGAGAGAGCGAAAAGTCGTGAATATGTGGTATTGGATATCTGTCCGGAAGAGTGGCGTTGTTAAGGGCGCGATAGTCTCCGCAAGGGCGCCCGTCTCCAGGTTCTTTCTTAGGCACCATATGGAGGGGCGCGGCCCATGGACTCGAGGATGGACGGATGATGCCCAATTCAAGCATATGCTCGAATTCGGCCCTGGCAATCTTGAGACGTTCTGGAGCCAGCCTTCGTGGTCGAGAATAGGTGGGAGCACCCGTGGTAACAATATGATGCGTCACATCGTGTGGTACCGGTTTCGAAAAATTATTAGGACACGTCAGACTCTTGTATTCATTAAGAAGTATATCGTAAGGTGTCGGAGAGTGATGAGGAATGGACGGGGGAGGAAGAGGCGACGTCATTCTTACTCCCTGTACAGTCAAACGAGTTGTGTCGTCTACCAGGCGAAGACGAAGCATGTCTACAAGGAGGTGGTAATGACGGAGGAAATCAGCTCCAAGTATGGGGTAGGAAACCGCAGCGATGAGGAATACCCAGCGAAACGTTCTGCGGAGCCCTATGTCGAGGGTGAGGGAACGTTCTCCATAAGTTGCAATTGGTGTCTTGTTGGCAGCCTGCAATGTACACGGCTGTCTCTTACTCGGATGGATGCTTGGCGGTACGGGAAGGATGCTCACCTCGGCGCCCGTATCAACGAGAAAGCGTAGCTTGGAGTTTTGGTCGGTTACGAAAAAGAGGCGGGTGGGATGGCGAGCGCTCCGACTGGCCGCCTCTAGCGGGGCGCTGGGCAGTTTTCCGACGCCCTGCATGGCGCGCGACATTTTTGGGCCTTGCTGCCAAATTTCCAGTGGTACCAGCAGATTCCTGGCGGAGGCGAACCAGCTCGTGATGGTGGATTTGAAGATCGTTGTCTTGAGGGGGATCTTGACTCATGTCGTGATCTGGACTCAGCCCCTGTTACGAGTGCGTTCACTTGCAACGCCAGGCGGTTGATCTGCTGCCGCATGTCCTCCATAGCAGTAGATTGTCGAACGTCATGTGTTGAAGCGTCGGTTGCTGATTTGTGGGAACTTGAAGCAACCATAGAGATGTTAGGGGAGGCCACTTCGGCGACTCTGTCCGCCAGCTGAGCTAAGGCGTCGATGGAAATATTCGCTGTTGGTGCGAGCACCATTCTGACGTTCGCCGGCAAACGTTGGAGGAACAATTCCTTCAGAAGCGAGGAATCAAAAGTGGTCGGAGAGTCTCCGAGTAGTTGCTGGAGGCGGCGAAGCATTTGGGACGGTGTCCTGTCACCAAGTTCTTCGGACGTCAGCAACTGTTGGAGCCGTCGTTGCTCAGAAATGAATGTTCGCCTCACCAGCTCAGCTTTTAGGGTATCATAAGGGTTCTGGGGTGGTGGAGCGAGGATGAGGTCCCGCACCTCTGTCGCAATTTCCGGTGACAAAACTTCGATGATGTGGTGGAATTTCGTAAGTTGTCCGGTGATTTTTGCTGTGGCGAATTGCGCTTCCACTTGGGCGAACCACAAGAGAGGATCAGATGGCCAGAACTGAGGAAGGCGAAGACGAACCGCCGCGATATTTCCGTCCTCTTGATTGGTGGTCATGGTGAGGCTGGTTTCGATGAAGACGGTCAGGGATGGTGGAGTAACCGGGTCACCAAATATGTAGGTACCAAAGTCTTGGCACTACATATTTATGTACATTATTTACAAGGATAAACGGGTCGGTGATGTTCACTGCTTGCCGGAACGGTCGAGCGCGCGGCTTGAGAGCCCGTTGATCTCTCGTGTCCCGAGCTCCTTCCTTCTCCCTTTCTTCTTTTTCATCTGTGGGCGGTCAATGTATGCCAATGCCCACATGACATAAGGAGAGGAAACAAGGACACTTGATTTTCGGTGTTTGTTCAGTACGCCCCACCCCGACAACATTTCAGGGTTTGTCTGGGTGTACTCGTCGATGTTCCACATAAAAAAATCTGAAAAACCAACTTGGCCGCTCTCAGAAACATTTTTTCTCTCACGATGCTGTCAATAAGTGCAACTTGCCGTCAGATGTGGTCCAGCTGTGGTCTGCGAAGGAGTTGATGTCCCACTAAAGAAGAAAAAAGCTCAAGCTCGCGCTGCACATCAAAGGCACCCACGTGTCACAGGGTCTTTCAGAAACATTTAGGTGTGCTATGCAGTTGGCTTGGTGAGTGATTAAACAGCGTGTGCCATTGAAGAGCTAGTAATGTAACTCGTCATCAGTACCCAATCGCTATCCACGGCATTGTTTTTTTAGGTCCTTGAACAATTAACTCGACATGAGGTACAGCAAACACCACGACATGGCGTTCAGCTTGAAAACTCCTGGGGAACCAGACGAGGCTGATGCGCTTCTAGAATCCTTTATGAACATGTTCCAGAGGGTGATATCGAGAATAGTGTGTGGAAATCAGTGTAGAAAGGCGTGCTGCTCAGCACAAGCATTATCTTTGCTCTACAGAACATCCTTCGTCATGGAGAGGGATGTGTTTGTACCACGGTGGAATAGACACATTTAGGTAATGCCACTGGCTGCTTTTCCCGCGGGGAACGAGTGAACAGATCGTGTTCGGAGCTAGCATCGAGCTAGAAGTTGTTAGTTCCGTGCCGCCGCGGAGGGCGCTGCGGTATGAGGTCTCTCCTCCCCGGCCACGTTGTTGGCGGCGAAGCGTACTCGCCTTTTTCGCGGTATGGTAGTGGGATGATGGTGTGCGGCCAGTGGCTAACCTTGTGCTTTGCTTTGTTGCTGTGTCGATCACAGATGCCGTCATCGTACACGAAGGCAAGCCTTAGCCCGAACAAGAAGAAGGAAGAGAGCACAGATTTACAAACTCTGGCAACTTGGTGCGGCGTGGCGGTGATGAGGTACAATAATAATAATAATAATACTTTTTTTGCTGAAAAGAAATATTTTACACAAGATAGCGTACTGGCCCACGAAAACGGAAATGCTTGTGTGTGGGTCCAGGCAGCCAACAAAACACTGCATACATCATTACACATAAGGAAGAACTGTGCACTATGCAAACGATTACAACTTTTTATCCACAGGTAACACCAGCGAGCGTTTGACACCACTCTTTGACTTTTAGTTTCACCGCGCGAAGGGATGTTAAATTACTTAAAGTTTCAGGCAACGCGTTAAATAATGCAGGGATGTAATATTTCCTTTCTTTTTTACAATAATTTGTTAGAACTATCGGCAACATAAATCTCTCTGTACGCCTTAGATTTCTTTTCTTAACCTCGTATTTGAAATCATTTTTATAATAATTACTTGTTATTGCTACATATTTATCAAATTGATCGAATGAGAGTATGCCTAGTGCCTTCATTTTTTCTTCCAATTCTAAGCCATCATGGACTGAACCATATGAAACGTTATTCGCAATATGCTTTATGACCCTATCAATTCTCTTTCTTTTGTACCCTGAACAATTCCCGTATATCTTTATTCCATACCGTAAGATTGACTCCCCTAGAGCTCTGAAAATAGACTGCCGTAATTTTAAACAGCATGCACTTTTTAGTTTGTATATATACGCGGATACTAAACGGAGCCTTCTAGTAATACGTTCTAACTGCTGTTTCCGAAGTACGTGCTCATCAAAAAGTATACCTAAATATTTGACTGAAGACTGATATGGTAATGGCTTACATCTGCAGATTGACTGATCTTGCTCATGAAGGTGGAGATATATGTTTGTCTTAAGTGCAATGCGCTTATGAGGGTTACAGGAACATACTAGCTTAGTTTTTTTTGGTATTTAGAGAAATTTCGTTACTTGAGAATATGTTTATCTCACTCTGAAAAAGAGGAACCGCTTGCTCGTAGTCATAATGTAGTAATAATAAAACGGTATCGTCGGCATACTGAAACATTCTAGACTGCAACGGTATGGTAACCATAGGTCGTTTACAATAATATTATAAAGCAAGGGGCCTAAGGTGCTGCCCAGCGGCACCCCACATTCGATTCTTACTTTTTCACTTGTGTTGTGACTAATTTTGACCATTTGAAATCGGTCTGTAAAGTAGTTTGTAAAAAATCTGTTAAAATGACCTCTGAATCCGTGCTCTTCGAGTTTGTGTAATATAATTTTGTGGTCGAGTGTGTCGAATGCTTTAGATAAATTCACAAACAAGGCAAGCGCTATCTTATTATTTTCAAGTGTCTCATGTACACAGTTGTAGAAATCTTCTAGTAGTGAAATCGTACTTCTTTGTTTTCGAAAGCCATACTGCGCGTCATTTAATAACGAAAATTTGTCGCAAAATCCATTCATGCATTTTTGAACCCATTTCTCTAGGATGTGAGCAATCACATGGGTCTATAATTTCCAACTTCTTTCTTATTACCATTTTTATAAAGCGGCCTTACTATTGATACTTTTCGCCCTTCTGGAATTTCACCCGTTGTCAAACAGCCGTTGATGATTTTAAGTAGCATTAGTTTTAACTTTGGATAGTTATACTTTAAATCTCGTACACGAATTTCATCTATCCCCGGTACCTTTGTAATTGACATTGAGTTGATAATATCGAACAATTCTTGTTCGTGTAGCTCTGCTAAGTGTGCCGAATTTAAGCAGCCGATCTGATCAGCTGGATTTTTTCCCACATGCGGCAATATATTCTGCTTTAAGGCTTTTACGGTACTAACAAAACTGCTATTGAAGGACTGGACGACTTCCGTGTAGTTTTCTATACTGGGAAAATATTTCTTATTGTATCGTCAATGTTATTTTTTTCTTTTTCTGCCAATTAACTCATTTACGAGATCCCATGTTTTCCTTTCTCCTGAAGCAAATTCGTTTAAGTAATGCTTCTTCTTCGGCAATCGAATTCTAGCTGTTACTTTATTTCTGAGTGCACGAAATTCATTTTTAAGATTTTTATCATTTGGGATTTTGCTTGCATCTTTGCCATAATTTCTCTTTTTGATGACATAGTTCTAAAATATCCTCATTAATCCACATATTTCCTGGTTTTCTTCTTTATCTTTTTAAACGTGGAAGAGGTTTTATAAATCTCTTTAAATCTATTTACGAGCAAATTGTAAGTGGTGATATGATCATACATTCCCAATGAATTCTAATCATACGCGCTAATCAGACGGTCTATCTTTTTATCATCTAAGACTGTTTTAAGCACTGTACGGCTGGACGTGTAATTGGCTGGGTTTTCCACTAATACTGCAAGAGCTATACAATAATGATCCGCGACTTTTTTTTTAATCACTGCAGGAACCAATGTCACATTTCCAAGTCAAGTTGTTATATGATCAATACATGACATAGTTATCTTACAACCGTAATATTCTTCGCTCTTGTAATCTAGTATTACGTTCTCTAGAGGAAAGGAAGAAAGAACATCTAAATAATAAGAAACTCCGTATTTTGTTTCGTCCGAAATATCAATATTGAAATCACCAGCTAGTAGAATATGATGGTTGTTATCGAATTAGCGAAATAGGACAGAAAATTCCTCACAGAACATGTTTATGTTTAAATGAGGCGGTCGATAAACCGCGCACACAATATATGAAGACGAAGATTTGTGAATCGAGACTGCGCAAACTTTTGCGTGGACCATGGATACGTTTATCCTATCTGAAAACCAATTATTTTTTACAAACATCAATAAACCACCTCCCCTTTTTTCTTCACGACACAGACAATATGAGTTGAAACCAGCTAACGTCAATTACGAACACGCTTTTTCGTCCACACTAATTTCGTTCAATATTAATACATCCAGCGATGCCAGTCTTCCAGATAATAAAACTAAAAGTCCGTCCCAATGCCTGCGCAAGCTTCGCACATTTACATGCAGAAGTCTAAGCTCTACATTACTGCAGCTACTCTCCGTCTGCACTCGCGCCCTATAAAGGTCCCATTCGCGTATGGAGTAGAAAGTGTTCTCCATTGCTACGTTAGTTTAGTTAAATCTCTTCCACTTTCGATACGGATGGCACCAGCGCCTTCTTTCTGCCGTACGAAAATCTTGCCATTTCTCATCCACACAAACTTGTACGCCTTTGCTCTTGCACATTCCCTAGTTTGCCAAAGTAGACCTTTCAGTGTTTTGGTTAAATTATCGTTAATGTAAATATTTTCATTTCTTAGTGTCACTCGCTTCGTCATCCACAGGTCCCTCGTTTTTCTTTCCGCAAACCCGATAAGAACCGGTGGTATTTTCCTTTCCCTCGACCTAAGTCGGTAGGCAGCCTCAATGTCCTCTGTGCCTGGTTGCGGAAGGTCGAGTTTGGCAACTAGGTATTTGAGAACGTCTAATACATTCTCGTTGGGTTGCTGTACGATTCCATGGATCTCTACGTTTTTCCACCTGGAGTACTGTTCTGCGTTATCTACTGCTGTTTTCAGGTCTCGAATTTGAACATCCTGCTCCGCCACCCTTGCTTCTAGTTCGCCCGCCCTCTTTGTTAGTTCTGTTATTGTAGCGCTTTGTGTGTCTAATCTTCGCAGAACTTCATCATACTTTGCTGACAGGTGGTTCATGGCGGTGCCTATTGCGTCGACTGTTTTCCCGTGGTGATCTAACTTCGCAAATATAGTACCGCCTTTACCAGTCTGAGTCTCCAACGCTTTTTCAATAGATTCTATTCTGTCCAAGACGTCCATGAGTCGCTTGCTAATGTCGTCATTTTGAGCTACTATCCTGTCCAGATTCCTCTCGCGAGTGCTCAGTGACGCAGGCTGTGTCGGCGACCCCCCATCTGGCGTCTGTTGGTCGTCAACCATGGTGGACTGACGGGCTGCATGGAGTGTGCATGTATTGCACTTCCATGCGGTACGCCTCTCTGGCGACAGAGCCATCAGAGCCTTTCTGGTCACACCTGAGCACTTTCCAGTATGATAGGCGTGCTGACACTCTGAACATGCCGCAACAATACCATCCAGCGGCAAAGACTTAAGACACGCGATGCATTCACTATGCGTGGCCGTGGCGGACAAAATAGCGGATAAAGGGGCAGACCAGCGAAATGCAATTTGTACACTCCCGCGGAATGCAGAAGGATGAATCCAAGCTTACCTAAAACCCAAAAAGGCACAGCTTAGTACTGGCTCAGAAGCACTTCGCTGGTCTGCGACGTGTCCCCTTGCGATCGGTGCTTAAGTAGGCGGCGAATCCAGAGATGCTCGATGCCCCCGTCTGCAGATAACAACGGCGCCTGCAACGCAGTCCGCCGAAACTTGCACGGCCCTGCACTGCCGATGACGGGGCAGTGACGCGATGATGTTGCGTAGCTTCCTGGATCCTCGCGACTTGCGCTGAGACGACGGCTAGCGGCGGTAGGCCGGTCAGCTGCGTTGCTTGCTGCCGCGTTTCGCCACCTAAAACCCAAAAAGGCACATCTTAGTACTTGCTCACAAGCATTTCGCTGGTCTGCGACGTGTCCCCTTGCGATCGGTGCTTAAGTAGGCGGCGAATCCAGCGATGATCGATGCCCCCGTCTGCAGATAACAACGGCGCCTGCAACGCAGTCCGCCGAAACTTGCACGGCCCTGCACTGCCAATGACGGGGCAGTGACGCGATGATGTTGCGTAGCTTCCTGGATCCTCGCGACTTGTGCTGAGACGACGGCTAGCGGCGGTAGGCCGGTCAGCTGCGATGCTTGCTGCCGTGTTTTGCCGCCTAAAACCCAAAAAGGCACAGCTTAGTACTTGCTCAGAAGCATTTCGCTGGTCTGCGACATGTCCCCTTGCGATCGGTGCTTAAGTAGGCGGCGAATCCAGAGATGCTCGATGCCCCCGTCTGCAGATAACAACGGCGCCCTCACCGCAGTCCGCCGAAACTTGCACGGCCCTGCACTGCCAATGACGGGGCAGTGACGCGATGATGTTGCGTAGCTTCTTGGATCCTCGCGACTTGCGCTGAGACGACGGCTAGCGGCGGTAGGCCGGTCAGCTGCGATGCTTGCTGCCGTGTTTCGCCGCCTAAAACCCAAAAAGGCACAGCTTAGTACTTGCTCAGAAGCATTTCGCTGGTCTGCGACATGTCCCCTTGCGATCGGTGCTTAAGTAGGCGGCGACTCCAGAGATGCTCGATGCCCCCGTCTGCAGATAACAACGGCGCCCTCACCGCAGTCCGCCGAAACTTGCACGGCCCTGCACTACCAATGACGGGGCAGTGACGCGATGATGTTGCGTAGCTTCCTGGATCCTCGCGACTTGCGCTGAGACGACGGCTAGCGGCGGTAGGCCGGTCAGCTGCGATGCTTGCTGCCGTTTTCGCCGCCTAAAACCCAAAAAGGCACATCTTAGTACTTGCTCAGATGCATTTCGCTGGTCTGCGACATGTCCCCTTGCGATCGGTGCTTAAGTAGGCGGCGACTCCAGAGATGATCGATGCCCCCGTCTGCAGATAACAACGGCGCCCTCACCGCAGTCCGCCGAAACTTGCACGGCCCTGCACTACCAATGACGGGGCAGTGACGCGATGATGTTGCGTAGCTTCTTGGATCCTCGCGACTTGCGCTGAGACGACGGCTAGCGGCGGTAGGCCGGTCAGCTGCGATGCTTGCTGCCGTGTTTCGCCGCCTAAAACCCAAAAAGGCACAGCTTAGTACTTGCTCAGAAGCATTTCGCTGGTCTGCGACATGTCCCCTTGCGATCGGTGCTTAAGTAGGCGGCGACTCCAGAGATGATCGATGCCCCCGTCTGCAGATAACAACGGCGCCCTCACCGCAGTCCGCCGAAACTTGCACGGCCCTGCACTACCAATGACGGGGCAGTGACGCGATGATGTTGCGTAGCTTCCTGGATCCTCGCGACTTGTGCTGAAACGACGGCTAGCGGCGGTAGGCCGGTCAGCTGCGATGCTTGCTGCCGTTTTCGCCGCCTAAAACCCAAAAAGGCACATCTTAGTACTTGCTCAGATGCATTTCGCTGGTCTGCGACATGTCCCCTTGCGATCGGTGCTTAAGTAGGCGGCGAATCCAGAGATACTCGATGCCCCCGTCTGCAGATAACAACGGCGCCCTCACCGCAGTCCGCCGAAACTTGCACGGCCCTGCACTGCCAATGACGGGGCAGTGACGCGATGATGTTGCGTAGCTTCTTGGATCCTCGCGACTTGCGCTGAGACGACGGCTAGCGGCGGTAGGCCGGTCAGCTGCGATGCTTGCTGCCGTGTTTCGCCGCCTAAAACCCAAAAAGGCACATCTTAGTACTTGCTCAGATGCATTTCGCTGGTCTGCGACATGTCCCCTTGCGATCGGTGCTTAAGTAGGCGGCGAATCCAGAGATGCTCGATGCCCCCGTCTGCAGATAACAACGGCGCCCTCACCGCAGTCCGCCGAAACTTGCACGGCCCTGCACTGCCAATGACGGGGCAGTGACGCGATGATGTTGCGTAGCTTCTTGGATCCTCGCGACTTGCGCTGAGACGACGGCTAGCGGCGGTAGGCCGGTCAGCTGCGATGCTTGCTGCCGTGTTTCGCCGCCTAAAACCCAAAAAGGCACAGCTTAGTACTTGCTCAGAAGCATTTCGCTGGTCTGCGACATGTCCCCTTGCGATCGGTGCTTAAGTAGGCGGCGAATCCAGAGATGCTCGATGCCCCCGTCTGCAGATAACAACGGCGCCCTCACCGCAGTCCGCCGAAACTTGCACGGCCCTGCACTGCCAATGACGGGGCAGTGACGCGATGATGTTGCGTAGCTTCCTGGATCCTCGCGACTTGCGCTGAAACGACGGCTAGCGGCGGTAGGCCGGTCAGCTGCGATGCTTGCTGCCGTGTTTCGCCGCCTAAAACCCAAAAAGGCACATCTTAGTACTTGCTCAGAAGCATTTCGCTGGTCTGCGACATGTCCCCTTGCGATCGGTGCTTAAGTAGGCGGCGAATCCAGAGATGCTCGATGCCCCCGTCTGCAGATAACAACGGCGCCTGCACCGCAGTCCGCCGAAACTTGCACGGCCCTGCACTGCCAATGACGGGGCAGTGACGCGATGATGTTGCGTAGCTTTCTGGATCCTCGCGACTTGCGCTGAGACGACGGCTAGCGGCGGTAGGCCGGTCAGCTGCGATGCTTGCTGCCGTGTTTCGCCGCCTAAAACCCAAAAAGGCACATCTTAGTACTTGCTCAGATGCATTTCGCTGGTCTGCGACATGTCCCCTTGCGATCGGTGCTTAAGTAGGCGGCGAATCCAGAGATGCTCGATGCCCCCGTCTGCAGATAACAACGGCGCCTGCACCGCAGTCCGCCGAAACTTGCACGGCCCTGCACTGCCAATGACGGGGCAGTGACGCGATGATGTTGCGTAGCTTCCTGGATCCTCGCGACTTGCGCTGAGACGACGGCTAGCGGCGGTAGGCCGGTCAGCTGCGATGCTTGCTGCCGTGTTTCGCCGCCTAAAACCCAAAAAGGCACATCTTAGTACTTGCTCAGAAGCATTTCGCTGGTCTGCGACATGTCCCCTTGCGATCGGTGCTTAAGTAGGTGGCGAATCCGGAGATACTCGATGCCCCCGTCTGCAGATAACAACGGCGCCTGCACCGCAGTCCGCCGAAACTTGCACGGCCCTGCACTGCCAATGACGGGGCAGTGACGCGATGATGTTGCGTAGCTTCCTGGATCCTCGCGACTTGCGCTGAGACGACGGCTAGCGGCGGTAGGCCGGTCAGCTGCGATGCTTGCTGCCGTGTTTCGCCGCCTAAAACCCAAAAAGGCACATCTTAGTACTTGCTCAGAAGCATTTCGCTGGTCTGCGACATGTCCCCTTGCGATCGGTGCTTAAGTAGGCGGCGAATCCAGAGATGCTCGATGCCCCCGTCTGCAGATAACAACGGCGCCTGCACCGCAGTCCGCCGAAACTTGCACGGCCCTGCACTACCAATGACGGGGCAGTGACGCGATGATGTTGCGTAGTTTCCTGGATCCTCGCGACTTGCGCTGAGACGACGGCTAGCGGCGGTAGGCCGGTCAGCTGCGATGCTTGCTGCCGTGTTTCGCCGCCTAAAACCCAAAAAGGCACATCTTAGTACTTGCTCAGAAGCATTTCGCTGGTCTGCGACATGTCCCCTTGCGATCGGTGCTTAAGTAGGCGGCGAATCCAGAGATACTCGATGCCCCCGTCTGCAGATAACAACGGCGCCTGCACCGCAGTCCGCCGAAACTTGCACGGCCCTGCACTGCCAATGACGGGGCAGTGACGCGATGATGTTGCGTAGCTTCCTGGATCCTCGCGACTTGCGCTGAAACGACGGCTAGCGGCGGTAGGCCGGTCAGCTGCGATGCTTGCTGCCGTGTTTCGCCGCCTAAAACCCAAAAAGGCACATCTTAGTACTTGCTCAGATGCATTTCGCTGGTCTGCGACATGTCCCCTTGCGATCGGTGCTTAAGTAGGTGGCGAATCCGGAGATACTCGATGCCCCCGTCTGCAGATAACAACGGCGCCTGCACCGCAGTCCGCCGAAACTTGCACGGCCCTGCACTGCCAATGACGGGGCAGTGACGCGATGATGTTGCGTAGCTTCCTGGATCCTCGCGACTTGCGCTGAGACGACGGCTAGCGGCGGTAGGCCGGTCAGCTGCGATGCTTGCTGCCGTGTTTCGCCGCCTAAAACCCAAAAAGGCACATCTTAGTACTTGCTCAGATGCATTTCGCTGGTCTGCGACATGTCCCCTTGCGATCGGTGCTTAAGTAGGCGGCGAATCCAGAGATACTCGATGCCCCCGTCTGCAGATAACAACGGCGCCTGCACCGCAGTCCGCCGAAACTTGCACGGCCCTGCACTGCCAATGACGGGGCAGTGACGCGATGATGTTGCGTAGCTTCCTGGATCCTCGCGACTTGCGCTGAAACGACGGCTAGCGGCGGTAGGCCGGTCAGCTGCGATGCTTGCTGCCGTGTTTCGCCGCCTAAAACCCAAAAAGGCACATCTTAGTACTTGCTCAGAAGCATTTCGCTGGTCTGCGACATGTCCCCTTGCGATCGGTGCTTAAGTAGGCGGCGAATCCAGAGATACTCGATGCCCCCGTCTGCAGATAACAACGGCGCCTGCACCGCAGTCCGCCGAAACTTGCACGGCCCTGCACTGCCAATGACGGGGCAGTGACGCGATGATGTTGCGTAGCTTTCTGGATCCTCGCGACTTGCGCTGAGACGACGGCTAGCGGCGGTAGGCCGGTCAGCTGCGATGCTTGCTGCCGTGTTTCGCCGCCTAAAACCCAAAAAGGCACATCTTAGTACTTGCTCAGAAGCATTTCGCTGGTCTGCGACATGTCCCCTTGCGATCGGTGCTTAAGTAGGCGGCGAATCCAGAGATGCTCGATGCCCCCGTCTGCAGATAACAACGGCGCCTGCACCGCAGTCCGCCGAAACTTGCACGGCCCTGCACTACCAATGACGGGTCAGTGACGCGATGATGTTGCGTAGCTTCCTGGATCCTCGCGACTTGCGCTGAAACGACGGCTAGCGGCGGTAGGCCGGTCAGCTGCGATGCTTGCTGCCGTGTTTCGCCGCCTAAAACCCAAAAAGGCACATCTTAGTACTTGCTCAGAAGCATTTCGCTGGTCTGCGACATGTCCCCCTGCGATCGGTGCTTAAGTAGGCGGCGAATCCAGAGATGCTCAATGCCCCCGTCTGCAGATAACAACGGCGCCTGCACCGCAGTCCGCCGAAACTTGCACGGCCCTGCACTGCCAATGACGGGGCAGTGACGCGATGATGTTGCGTAGCTTCCTGGATCCTCGCGACTTGCGCTGAAACGACGGCTAGCGGCGGTAGGCCGGTCAGCTGCGATGCTTGCTGCCGTGTTTCGCCGCCTAAAACCCAAAAAGGCACATCTTAGTACTTGCTCAGAAGCATTTCGCTGGTCTGCGACATGTCCCCCTGCGATCGGTGCTTAAGTAGGCGGCGAATCCAGAGATGCTCAATGCCCCCGTCTGCAGATAACAACGGCGCCTGCACCGCAGTCCGCCGAAACTTGCACGGCCCTGCACTGCCAATGACGGGGCAGTGACGCGATGATGTTGCGTAGCTTCCTGGATCCTCGCGACTTGCGCTGAAACGACGGCTAGCGGCGGTAGGCCGGTCAGCTGCGATGCTTGCTGCCGTGTTTCGCCGCCTAAAACCCAAAAAGGCACATCTTAGTACTTGCTCAGATGCATTTCGCTGGTCTGCGACATGTCCCCTTGCGATCGGTGCTTAAGTAGGCGGCGAATCCAGAGATACTCGATGCCCCCGTCTGCAGATAACAACGGCGCCTGCACCGCAGTCCGCCGAAACTTGCACGGCCCTGCACTGCCAATGACGGGGCAGTGACGCGATGATGTTGCGTAGCTTCCTGGATCCTCGCGACTTGCGCTGAAACGACGGCTAGCGGCGGTAGGCCGGTCAGCTGCGATGCTTGCTGCCGTGTTTCGCCGCCTAAAACCCAAAAAGGCACATCTTAGTACTTGCTCAGAAGCATTTCGCTGGTCTGCGACATGTCCCCTTGCGATCGGTGCTTAAGTAGGCGGCGAATCCAGAGATACTCGATGCCCCCGTCTGCAGATAACAACGGCGCCTGCACCGCAGTCCGCCGAAACTTGCACGGCCCTGCACTGCCAATGACGGGGCAGTGACGCGATGATGTTGCGTAGCTTTCTGGATCCTCGCGACTTGCGCTGAGACGACGGCTAGCGGCGGTAGGCCGGTCAGCTGCGATGCTTGCTGCCGTGTTTCGCCGCCTAAAACCCAAAAAGGCACATCTTAGTACTTGCTCAGATGCATTTCGCTGGTCTGCGACATGTCCCCTTGCGATCGGTGCTTAAGTAGGCGGCGAATCCAGAGATGCTCGATGCCCCCGTCTGCAGATAACAACGGCGCCTGCACCGCAGTCCGCCGAAACTTGCACGGCCCTGCACTGCCAATGACGGGGCAGTGACGCGATGATGTTGCGTAGCTTCCTGGATCCTCGCGACTTGCGCTGAGACGACGGCTAGCGGCGGTAGGCCGGTCAGCTGCGATGCTTGCTGCCGTGTTTGGCCGCCTAAAACCCAAAAAGGCACATCTTAGTACTTGCTCAGAAGCATTTCGCTGGTCTGCGACATGTCCCCCTGCGATCGGTGCTTAAGTAGGCGGCGAATCCAGAGATGCTCGATGCCCCCGTCTGCAGATAACAACGGCGCCTGCACCGCAGTCCGCCGAAACTTGCACGGCCCTGCACTGCCAATGACGGGGCAGTGACGCGATGATGTTGCGTAGCTTTCTGGATCCTCGCGACTTGCGCTGAGACGACGGCTAACGGCGGTAGGCCGGTCAGCTGCGATGCTTGCTGCCGTGTTTCGCCGCCTAAAACCCAAAAAGGCACATCTTAGTACTTGCTCAGAAGCATTTCGCTGGTCTGCGACATGTCCCCCTGCGATCGGTGCTTAAGTAGGCGGCGAATCCAGAGATGCTCAATGCCCCCGTCTGCAGATAACAACGGCGCCTGCACCGCAGTCCGCCGAAACTTGCACGGCCCTGCACTGCCAATGACGGGGCAGTGACGCGATGATGTTGCGTAGCTTCCTGGATCCTCGCGACTTGCGCTGAGACGACGGCTAGCGGCGGTAGGCCGGTCAGCTGCGATGCTTGCTGCCGTGTTTCGCCGCCTAAAACCCAAAAAGGCACATCTTAGTACTTGCTCAGAAGCATTTCGCTGGTCTGCGACATGTCCCCTTGCGATCGGTGCTTAAGTAGGCGGCGAATCCAGAGATGCTCGATGCCCCCGTCTGCAGATAACAACGGCGCCTGCACCGCAGTCCGCCGAAACTTGCACGGCCCTGCACTACCAATGACGGGGCAGTGACGCGATGATGTTGCGTAGCTTCCTGGATCCTCGCGACTTGCGCTGAAACGACGGCTAGCGGCGGTAGGCCGGTCAGCTGCGATGCTTGCTGCCGTGTTTCGCCGCCTAAAACCCAAAAAGGCACATCTTAGTACTTGCTCAGATGCATTTCGCTGGTCTGCGACATGTCCCCTTGCGATCGGTGCTTAAGTAGGCGGCGAATCCAGAGATACTCGATGCCCCCGTCTGCAGATAACAACGGCGCCTGCACCGCAGTCCGCCGAAACTTGCACGGCCCTGCACTGCCAATGACGGGGCAGTGACGCGATGATGTTGCGTAGCTTTCTGGATCCTCGCGACTTGCGCTGAGACGACGGCTAGCGGCGGTAGGCCGGTCAGCTGCGATGCTTGCTGCCGTGTTTCGCCGCCTAAAACCCAAAAAGGCACATCTTAGTACTTGCTCAGAAGCATTTCGCTGGTCTGCGACATGTCCCCTTGCGATCGGTGCTTAAGTAGGCGGCGAATCCAGAGATGCTCGATGCCCCCGTCTGCAGATAACAACGGCGCCTGCACCGCAGTCCGCCGAAACTTGCACGGCCCTGCACTACCAATGACGGGGCAGTGACGCGATGATGTTGCGTAGCTTCCTGGATCCTCGCGACTTGCGCTGAAACGACGGCTAGCGGCGGTAGGCCGGTCAGCTGCGATGCTTGCTGCCGTGTTTCGCCGCCTAAAACCCAAAAAGGCACATCTTAGCACTTGCTCAGAAGCATTTCGCTGGTCTGCGACATGTCCCCTTGCGATCGGTGCTTAAGTAGGCGGCGAATCCGGAGATACTCGATGCCCCCGTCTGCAGATAACAACGGCGCCTGCACCGCAGTCCGCCGAAACTTGCACGGCCCTGCACTGCCAATGACGGGGCAGTGACGCGATGATGTTGCGTAGCTTCCTGGATCCTCGCGACTTGCGCTGAAACGACGGCTAGCGGCGGTAGGCCGGTCAGCTGCGATGCTTGCTGCCGTGTTTCGCCGCCTAAAACCCAAAAAGGCACATCTTAGTACTTGCTCAGATGCATTTCGCTGGTCTGCGACATGTCCCCTTGCGATCGGTGCTTAAGTAGGTGGCGAATACGGAGATACTCGATGCCCCCGTCTGCAGATAACAACGGCGCCTGCACCGCAGTCCGCCGAAACTTGCACGGCCCTGCACTGCCAATGACGGGGCAGTGACGCGATGATGTTGCGTAGCTTCCTGGATCCTCGCGACTTGCGCTGAGACGACGGCTAGCGGCGGTAGGCCGGTCAGCTGCGATGCTTGCTGCCGTGTTTCGCCGCCTAAAACCCAAAAAGGCACATCTTAGTACTTGCTCAGATGCATTTCGCTGGTCTGCGACATGTCCCCTTGCGATCGGTGCTTAAGTAGGCGGCGAATCCAGAGATATTCGATGCCCCCGTCTGCAGATAACAACGGCGCCTGCACCGCAGTCCGCCGAAACTTGCACGGCCCTGCACTGCCAATGACGGGGCAGTGACGCGATGATGTTGCGTAGCTTCCTGGATCCTCGCGACTTGCGCTGAAACGACGGCTAGCGGCGGTAGGCCGGTCAGCTGCGATGCTTGCTGCCGTGTTTCGCCGCCTAAAACCCAAAAAGGCACATCTTAGTACTTGCTCAGAAGCATTTCGCTGGTCTGCGACATGTCCCCTTGCGATCGGTGCTTAAGGAGGCGGCGAATCCAGAGATGCTCGATGCCCCCGTCTGCAGATAACATCGGCGCCCTCACCGCAGTCCACCGAAACTTGCACGGTCCTGCACTGCCGATGACGGGGCAGTGACGCGATGATGTTGCGTAGCTTCCTGGATCCTCGCGACTTGCGCTCAGACGACGGCTGGCGGCGGTAGGCCGGTCAGCTGCGATGCTTGCTGCCGTGTTTCGCCGCCTAAAACCCCAAAAGGCACATCTTAGTACTTGCTCAGAAGCATTTCGCTGGTCTGCGACATATCTCCTTGCGATCGGTGCTTAAGTAGGCGGCGAATCCAGAGATGCTCGATGCCCCCGTCTGCAGATAACAACGGCGCCCTCACCGCAGTCCGCCGAAACTTGCACGGCCCTGCACTGCCGATGACGGGGCAGTGACGCGATGATGTTGCGTAGCTTCCTGGATCCTCGCGACTTGCGCTGAGACGGCGGCTGGCGGCGGTAGGCCGGTCAGCTGCGATGCTTGCTGCCGTGTTTTGCCGTCTAAAACCCAAAAAGGCACAGCTTAGTACTTGCTCAGAAGCATTTCGCTGGTCTGCCTGTGGTGAGCGAGGGAATGCGGGACCACCGCTGCGAGAAACAACCGGAACGGTCGGTTAGGGAGGGACCCTATACTTGTGCGTCATCTCTCCCCGTATGAGTGAAGCGCTCGGTGCGCCGAAAATATTGTGACCTCCGCGTCGGACAAAGAGTCATCGCCTAAATGGGTTTCTTTCACCGTAGTTTGTACTTACTGCCGCGTCACTCAGAAGGTCTTCTAATATATTTTCCCTGCTGTCAGGGTAAACTTTCCATTCCAAGGCCATAACAGTGCAGGATTGCTCTTAGCATTATCAGCGTGTCAAAATACTTGAAAGCAGCAACACACAGCAGTTACTCCATCGAGGATCGAGCATTCTTTTTGGCGAATTGCCGTTTTTCCGTTCCTAAAGAGGTGCAGGAAGAAGGTGGCAGGCACTTGGAAAGCTGACCCAGATGAAAGGTCTTGTGATGCCGATCAGAATAGGGAGAGCATTGATTTTACATGTCAAGCTGCCTCGCAGCATCAATCATAAAAATCAACGTCGTGTTCGGCTAGCAGAAACGCCAATGTAGACCCAGAAAACAATGACAAAGTGGTAATTTTCGCTCAATCCTGGAGTTTTAAGGAGGGTGTCTTGACTGTTCCCATCAAGAATCTTGTTTTTCTTTACCACGTCTCCGAGAATGTCTTCCGCCGGAAGAAGGAGGCTATTCACAAACAGACGGATTGCAACAACAACCTCCACGCAAAATCATTAAAGCAGCTGCAGCTGTTTTCTTCCCGCACCGTGATTCAATCCACAGCAGTTTGATTAGAATGTTTGTCGTGATGCGCATCCCAATTTTCTTAAGAAGGTGAGCAGGTGCCAGGATCAAAAACGAAAGAATGCCTAGTAAACAAAGAATTTTGCGAATGCGTCGACTGCCAGGAAGTAGATTAGTTTGTGTTTTTGCCTTTCCGGTACGATATAAATGTGGATGTTTTTATGCGGTAGCATTATGATATTCGTCATAGAAGTCTGTCTATAATCTAGGTATCTGTATTCTGGCCTCTAACGCAATAGGCAGAGGGAAGGCGGAGTTCCTGGTGCCCCGCTAAATTTAGCGGAAAAACAATGTCACGTAATCTTTGCACCGATGCAAGTTTCCCGCTAAATTTAGCGGAAAAATTGACATCTGGTCATCGATGCACCAATTCAGTTTCTCTGCTAAATTTGGAGGGAGAATTGTCGGTGCAACATATGCACCGATTCAGTCTCCCCGGGAATTTGCGGAGAAAATTGATGTCATTTATTCTATGCACCAATTCAAGTTCCCCGCTGAATATAGCTGAAAAATTGAGGTCACGTGACCCCTGCATTAGTTAGGTTTCCCGCTACGTTTCGCGGAAAATTGACGTCACTTGACCTGATATCCATGGACCTACGGAAAAATTAATTTTCCCCGCTAAATTTAGTGGAAAATTTACGTCATATGACCTATGCACCCAATCAGGTTCCCCGCTAAATTTAGCAGAAAATTGACCTCACGTGAGCGATGCTCTAGTTTAGTTTCCCCGGTAAATTTAGCTGATAAATAAAATGAATAAAATAAACTGTTTACTCAAAATCTCCTTCGTCGTATTCACTGTGAGCTGCTTCGTGAGTTTCATAACGCATGCTATCGCCATTCCTAGACAACCAACACTAGTTGTTTCTGCGGCATTTTTTAATGAAAGAGAGTATGGGCAGATAGGTAGAACAAATTAATAAGCCTAATCAACGTTTTTCTAGAAGATAAATATAATTACTTGTTTCATTTCCTTCTAGATTTTTTATTATAAGTTTTATTATTATTCTTGTGAGCTACAATTTTACCTTTGAGGAGGCTGAAATGTTGGCCTGAATATGCCAAGTTGCCTTATCTTTCTACGATTCTAAATGTTCAGACGGTTTTCATTCGGCATTATTTTTGCAATATTTATTTTATTTTGACTTGTGCTCTTTCTAATTTTGTGCAAGTTCATGTTTTCACTTTAAAGAATATGTGTTCTACATGTTTACTGGCCTGTACAATAAAGCAAAGAAACAGAGATGTCAGAGTTCAGAAGTTCCGTTGTATATGCATGTGACGTGCACAATAAGAATGCTCATTATCAAAGTTGGGGTGGCTCTTTGTCGTAACTTATTTTTATATTTTTTAGTAATAAGTTATATATGGTTGAAGAACGTTTGTATTTTGCCACTGTACACCTTCCAATGTTGTTGACGGGGCTACCCGTTATTTCAACATAGACATGATTGCGAGTATTGGCATGTTGGTAGTTCTGCTTTCCGTTAATTGACACGTAGGTTTAGCTGGCGCTTTCTGGGTCCGTTATAAGCTTTCCACATCAGGCAGTGAATGAAACATACATCTTTCAAAATCCATGGCCCTACAACTTTGCATAAACTATTTAACCCCGCAAACGTTCGAATGACCGTGAGAGATTTTTCTTTTTTTTTGTAATCGAGACGGCACTGGTGGTACTCTTAAAAGACGCGCATTGAAAGCCCCGCTAACCGCGAGCACTAAAGTAAAGAAATTTCCGCAAAAACTAAATTTTTAAAAATACGGAGATTCATTGCGTCAATCAGATACCAGAAAGGTTTTCAAACACTCTACTGCAACCCAGTGCGGGGTTAGATGCGTTCACAAATTTTGTGTTGGTCAACATGTGGAGCAATTTGTCAACTTAAAAGTTTAGTTTTCGGTCACCTCTTTTTGTAACAAACCATTACTAACACGGCAATTTTTTGTGACAGGACAAGAGATGCACAAAAGTCACGGCAAGTTATGCGTACAACAAACTCAAACCACGCCCGAGATCGCGAATACCCGCAGACAAAAATAAAAATTCAAACTACGCCCACCACTCGCGTACACGATCAGGCAAGAAGAGCCTTGGATACCGGGGATACAGCATTTATATAACAACAAAATGGTGAGTTGGGCCAGTTGGTTCATAATGGGAAAAGACAAGGGCCGAAAGACAAGGACAAGGTAAGAAGACGACGACACAAGGCGCACTCGCAACTAAAGATTTATTTATGGAAAAACATAATCTTATATACATTTTTAAAAAACACCCACGTCACTTTCCACGTGCCCACTCTTTTTCCAAGAATAGACGCTCTTTTTCTGTCCGAGTCACTGAAGCCTCGCTTATGCACTTATCTGCACCCTCTTATTGCATACGCCTCATGAATTTCCCTTGTAATCTTTTTGCTGTATCGCCCCAGGATTGCCACGTCATTAAAAACTGGTGTGCACTCACATCGGTTGCAATGCACAGCCAGGTGCCCCGAAGGTGACTGTTTTAAGGAGGCAGTATGCTCTCTTGCGCGATCATTTACACAACGCCCAGTTTAGCCTCCTACCGCAAGAAAGCGGAATGTCATTATATATAATTTAATATATAATTTACGACACAGTGCGCAGTTTACCTTCTAAAATGATAAATGTAAAAAAAAAAAAAGATTATTTTGACCGAATTGCACGAGCTTTAACCAAATCGTGTTCTCTCATAAAATAACCTAATGTGGCGGACGTTTCTTGTAAAAAAGTTCGCTAGATGAAGGTGCATATAGCTCTGGCTAGAGGGAGCGCTGAAAGCAACGCGTCACAAGCGACGACGTTACTGGTGGCCTGATAGTTTTTGAGTAACAGACGAACATCCTCCGTATAATCTGAGATAACTAACGAATAAAGTATTTTGCTACTGAATTTCACCATTGTGTATGACGTTACGTTCCTTGCTACGTGTTGTTTCATTGAAATTACTCACGCTAAGGTTACTGTACATGGCAATCAGGACCTCGTTGGTTTACACAAGCTTCATAAGCCAAGGATAAAATTAATTATACGAGATCTGTTTATGACAGTTTCAGGGATGGGCAAAATACATGCAAATATGTATCGAAATACAAATACAAAATACTTCTTCAAAAATGCGTTTAATTACAAATCAAATTGCATTTCCAAAAAAAAAAAAAACATTTAAGTACAAGATACAAATACAACCCAATGCATTTGGTCTTCTCCAAATACTTTTCCAAATACATCCCTCAAAATTTGCGACAGCGACTTCAGGGCACCTGCAGCGGGTTTCTGGGTATCTCATTTTAATTTTGAATCGCACACTCGGGAGTTAGTGTGCGAGGCTCTAGTAACGTAACAGAAATATAATAACAAAAAAATGTAATCAGCTTGTACGTAATAGGTGAAAAAAGTACAGAGCTTCAAGCAGCTTTTTTTGTCGATTACATTTTGGCATAGACCAACGAAGGGCCGAGACGACCTTGACGCGCAGCACTTTTTTACTGTTGCAACTCGCGCCAGTTACGAACATCTGCACGACCCGCGCATTTAGAATGTTCCAGGCAAAAATATGGATGGAAATCAGGCTGGAAAGCATCACAAGCTGTCACAGGCACTTATTTAGCCCGTCTGCCTGTGAACGTCGATTTCGTCAATATTCTTGCCCTGGACTGGCACCCTAATCACAGTCACTAAACGCTTGCGCTTGATCGAGAGACATTGCATTCGGTGTAGAACGTAGTTTTCTTCCTGCTCTTGACAGTGCCTTTAAAATAAAGCCGCAGGAGAAAAAGAAAAAAAGCCCCATGGCCGAATAAAGGATGGAGACTATATCTTAAAATCACATGCATAAAAACAAGAATTGTCGCGACAATAAATTTGAGGGATGTATCTTCGCCCACAAAATTGTTTACTTACAAGTGTATTTGGAATACCCTCGTTTTAGTATTTAAATACACAAGTCAAATACATTACCGAATTTGTAATTCAATACAAATGCAAAATACACAAAGTATTTGAAATACGTATATCAAATACTTGTATTTGAAATACTGCTCATCCCTGGACAGTTATGTTATTGTCAGAGCTTTTACCGCATCTCATCCCTGACACTTTATAATACTGATATCTAAAATAACACAAAACTGAGGCAAACATACAGTTTGTTATATGTAGATAGTTATTGCAACAGAATTTCTTTACATTTACGGCAAGGTAACGAATTTTTGCAACGTGCTAGAGATCGGCGTACTAAAATTACCGCGATTTTGTTACATGTGATCGTATAACGGGCGCAGCAATGAAACGGATAGACTTTCGTCGGTTGGGCTAACTGCAGCGTTGGATTGCAAGACCAGAGGTATTCCACAAACCTGTGCCAGCATACCTCTACCAGTTCTAACGGAGCGTCTGGAAGAACCAAATAGTAATTAAATAAACAAATAAAATATACCTTGCGCTTTACGTGTCCTATCAATATATAAAAATGTATTATTGTAGCTTCTTTGTTGCTGTCCTTTTTATTCACTCATTTCTACACTTCAATGAAACATGTTAGTTCAGCGTCCACGAATAACGTGAAAAAGTGCACTAAGCCGAGCCTGAACGCGACCACAACATCTTCGGTTGTTTTCGCCCAATGGACGGCCCAAACTTAAGAGATACAGCATCACAAGTGTATTAGATTTCTCACCACTGACACTTCGTATTCATTAGAAGCTCTGACGTAGACACTTGGCCCTGTGTTGAAGCATCCACGTCCGATATTTTCATTTTCGAAGTCGGTTCGGAGTATCACTGCATCAATCGGTGCACTCCTGGTGAGAGGAACAGAGAAGAACGGTAAGATGATCAGGGTAATTCTGTGCAAGGATGTCTGCTTGGCTTCCTTAGAGGACAAACTGACGAAGTTCTTCTGGCTATAGTTCAGACCTGGCGGCCAGACAACCTTGCCTTTTTCGTAGTTTCATCTTGTTTCAATGAACAATGTAGATTTAGCTGTTTTCATGGTGAAGTGGTTCATGCGTGTAGTTTTCTGTCCGCGCGTTTTTCTCCGGTATCCTTGGCGGGTGTCCCGCGTTAGCGATTACCGGGGCACATCAATAATACTGTCTTAACAGCGCCGATGTAGCGTTCGATGTTTAAGGCAGGCCTAGGGCACAATATTTTAGGTAGAGTTTAAAAAAAGAATTGCTGCCTCCCTCCGTAAATATCTTTCTCTTTAAGTTACACACTACCGCTCTTCCCGTAAAACATGGCTTGAGCAGTGAAAGATGTTTTTATGGGGTACTGATTGCTCTCTTTATCTACATTGCGACCCAGCGTACTTACTACTTCACTTGAAGTGCATAACCTTTCCTTTACTTTGTACTTTACTTCAGATGCCTTTTAGATATACTTTACCCAACACTAGAGTCACGATTGAGTCATGACCATGAGCAGATGAAATCAGAAACCACTTTAGTGCCCCTCAAGAGTGAAATGTGTGAAACGTTAGAGAAACATTCGGAAGCGGAAAAAAAACCTAACGCAAGCGTGGTCATCCTCATAAAGAATGTTAGCAGAGAATGTGTTGCATGCCAAGGAAGAAGAGAAGGGCGTCTGAACGGCACCACATACCGAAGATTCACTTCCATTTCTGATCGACGCCATGAGACGGCTCAGCTTGAGAAAAAAGGCAGCGAAGCAAGCGACTCCGACACCGTATGCCGCGCCTATGAGTTAGCATCCTTGGCCTATCAACCAGCGACCTAAAATAGCTTAGTCAACATATATATAAAAGCGATAGCTCAGTGTACAATGTGCTTAGCTAATAATCACAAGGCCGTGATTTCAAATCTTGTCCGGGAGTGAAGTCGTTTTATATAATTTTCTATGGGCGTGTTTTTTTTCTTTTTTTTCTTGATTTCGGTTGCAGTAAATTGTCACGGCCGGCTGTTACGGTGAAAGTTGTTGAATCTAGTAGTTGTCAAGCTCCGCAGAAGAGTGACGCTAGAAAATGACTCTTCTTTCTGTTGGAACACGGGCAGATAAGGGCAGATAGCGTTCCGAGAGCCACAGAGCCAAAGCCTCCACTGGAAACGAAGGAGGACAGTTCTTGCAAGACGTTCTTTTTGCGTCATGTATTGCGCGAAACATATGCTTACCATAAAAACCATACTAAAATCACTTTTAACCTCATGTACTATGCATTCAGCGTTCCACCGGGATTCGCCGCGTTCGTACATAAGGCGGGCTTATAGTGTAGCAAGCGCGTTAAAACGGACGGGCCGCAAAAAAGTGTCAGGCTTGTGGAGATCTGGCTGCCCTCCCCCGCGCCGAACCTCCGGACCACAATTTCCGGCACTCGATGCCTCGCACTCGATGCCTCGGACATGCGTCATGCCTCGGGGGACCGGCCATGGCCTCGCGCAGCACAAGGTCCGGTTGGACCACTCCCCTAAGCCATCTGACGTCACGGGACTGGCTTGCCAGAAGAAAGGACCCAAGGCTTGAAAAGGGGAAGCCGGACAAAGGAAGCCTCTCTTGGACGGCAGTGCTCTCGAACGGCCGGACACGAAGGATGATGCAGCGGTGACAAGGAGACGAAGACGCTGGCGCGGGATTTGGCGGGAGACGGACGCAGGCGCGGGGAAAGTGCGGGCACTACGTCGAGTGGCGGACTCGACAAACGGACCGGACAGCGACCTTGGACGACGACGTCCCCATGGCGCGGTGTGGACGACCACCGCTGGGACTCGGAGAAGCTGCAGTGGCAACGGACTTTCCCCGGCCTCGCTGATGACCGTCCCCCGATCCCGAAACCCCCCCAAGGCAATGAGTGAGTGAATAAACCCTTTTGCAGAAAGCGAAATATTGAAGTGTCATATTCATCCGGAGACAGGGTTTGTGGGAATCGGAGCTAGAAAATGCCCGCATAAACTGGCGCCGCAACGTGGGGCCTCATTTTTGACCAGGCAGGCATTCCGATTTCTAACCTGTTTCCGGTTGAATTGGGGCACTGTTTCGCGTTCTTTTTGGGGGTCATCTTTGTCGCGGGAGCGCGCACGAA
Organism: Ixodes scapularis; assembly: GCF_016920785.2. Classification (NCBI taxonomy): domain Eukaryota; kingdom Metazoa; phylum Arthropoda; class Arachnida; order Ixodida; family Ixodidae; genus Ixodes; species Ixodes scapularis. The sequence goes on from NW_024610011.1 coordinate 196,844, forward strand.
GTTTGGTTGCGGGAGCGGCGCACGCAGGTCCTGACATGATCGCCTGTCTGACTAGGAGGCGCGGATTTTGACCGCTTTTTTAAGGGACTAACCCTTTTCTCCAGCCTGTCAGTAATTTGCTTATCCCCGTTACGAGAAGCTCCTCAAGTATTCACTGTTCAGCGCACCGTTGGATGCCGGCATGTTGATCCTGCTGCGCAAGAGCGCTGTGAGTGTCGAAATTACCGCACTTCTCGAGGCCTGTAGCGTCGGGCGTCCCCCCACCTATGACTCCGGCCGTTCACGTCCGCTGGGAAAGATGCCAGCTCACGGTTTGAGGGATGTGATGCGCCTAACCACCTTTGCTCGCGTATCGATGTAATGTTTTGGAACGCTTGTTACCGATCGGACGCGTTAGAGACACATCGCTCTGGGTGGAGAACGCTCCCATTGCGGATGGCGGTTGCATGCATGGACTGTGTTTGGAAATTATTCCCGCATTGCATTTTGTCCGGGAGGAGCCTAGCGTTTCGGTTTGATCGCATGCTAGCTCCCAGTTGGCCTTGCTTGAGCTGTCGGCGCGGTTTTGAGCGTCGTTAGTTGACAGCGTCTTAAGGTACGGATGCGCTCGTGTGGTTCCGACCAAAGATCGCTTTGAACGAGTACCTTGTGGCCAGAGGCTACATCTAGGGGCTTAGACCACTAAATTATGCCGGATACGCGATGTCCGGTGCGTGGACATCGGAATCCCGAAAACCACAGAGTTTCCGTTTTCACTTCATCAGTGGCTGTGCGTGTGTAATGCTCCGTGGAGTCCAGTCTGACGCGATGGGCATGACCCGTGCGTTTCTGGTTGTAGAGTCGTGAGGTTGATCCCGTTTAATTGTGCGCGCAGTAGGTTCCGGATCCTCACACCGCCATATCGAAGGATGAGCCTCGCGGCGGGAGTTGCTCTTTAATTTCGTTCTCTCCGTTTCCGGAGGAGCGGCGGCCAGCGCGCGCTTTGCGCTGCCGCCGGAAACGGTTCTCAGCCGTGCTTGGGTTCGCGTTGGGACGGGAAGGCGCAGAGAGCGTAATTGGTCGTGCAGAGGCCTGGATTAGAGATAAATTGTAAGTTTAGGGGAGAAAAGACAGCTAGGTGAGTAAAGAGCTGGGATCGTGCAGTGAAAACTTGCACGAGGGGAGCGGCGGTCTTGCGATGATGTGACGAGTTGTTCATAGTTTTATCCTGTACAGATGCGCGGTTGGCTCGGGAAAACGTACGGTTCACGTCGGCGGGTACGTGCCCGGGAAGCCTAAAAATTATGGCAGCGGCATGGCCGTCGGCGGCCTATAACTGTTGTGCGTTCGGTCAGCCCGTCGCTGTAGAAACTGCAGCGTTTGCATGAATGGGTAGCGGGTGTTGGAATTCGGCGGTAAATGCGGTAGACACTTTGACGCTGCAGAAGCTGTTTATGCAGAGCAAATATAGTTTATAACTCGTCCCTTTCCAAGACCGGCCGGTTAGATTATTTGGCATTTCGGTGTCGCGCTCGTTGCGCGGAAGTTGAGAGGTGCGCGTGTGGGATACGCGTTGACGGCGTACCTTTATTGCTCGATCCCGGCCGGCGTTGACATCAGCTGGAAGGCTTTTTAGTTATGCGGTATCGGGGTTTGGCCGGGGGAGATCTCTAACGTGCGTCGATGCGCTTGTCGCGGTTGTCGAGCCCGTGTGGGGTTCGGTGCGGGCCGCCGTTACGCGCTCGTCGCTCCTGTTGGGTGGTCGCCTCCGAGCAGTGAAGCGGTAACGTCTGGTACATGCCCAGACGTTACGGACATAGCCGTTTAAATAGGCTGTCCAATGAGATCTGCTGTTCGCACGATCCAGGTACTGTTCCCTTTGTACTGGTCTAAGTGGCCGGTACCACGGAACAACGGCCTCTCAGTAAGGTGATTACCCCTTCTGATGAAGGCGTGCTGCGTAGCTTGGCTGTAGCGTGTTTGTAGCTCTGGTGTCGCGAACGTCGAGTGCATGAGTGCCCGTCTTGGTTAATTTCTACTGTTGGCAGCGTGTTTTTTTCGAGTCGCACCTCGCGAACGGGACAGGATTTGTGGCCGTTTCTGTTTTACGGAAAGTTATTGTTAGTTTTTGAGGTTTTGTGCGTTCTTCGCGAGTGTGTTGGGTATTAATATTGTTGTCAGAGGTGTCCGGTTCTGACACTCTGGTAGATCGTTTCCTGTTTTAAAAGAATGCGGTTGAGTTTCATAGGAGCAAACGCTGTATAGTGGGCGTATGTACTATTTGAGTATACAATGAGTGCTCACGCTTTTTAGTTCAAGAATAGATTTCCTCTTAGGTACCTCTTGAACGTGTAGCGTGACGTTCTTGATAATTGCCTGCCCGTTAGTATTGAAATTAAGAGTTTTGTTTTTATTTCGTAGCATGTCCAACGATCGAAAGATATTGGTTTCGTCACGCTGTTTGATATAGCGTGCCGGTATTTGTTTTTGCGCGATTCGCTGTCGGTTACATTAGGGACGGAAGCGAACTTTAAGAGCCGGCGTGTTGTGTGTGCCTGAGTGCCCGTCCGTGTTGTGAGCTGTGGGTCTCCGGACCAGTTCGTGGACCGTGCTCCATCGGTCACGAGCTTCCCAGTGAATCAACGTTCACCGCTGATCTGCTTGGTTTGATGCCATCATCATCATCGAGGGTGCTCGTCATCATCGGTAACGCTCAGCTGAGCGAGCTCCCTGCCGGAGCCTGCTGAGGAAGTTCACTGCCTGAGGTCCTGAGGACCACGCAACCCTGGGCCCCCCTGAGTCCGAGCCTTGAGGGGAGGGAGGTGTGGAGATCTGGCTGCCCTCTCCCGCGCCGAACCTCCGGACCCCAATTTCCGGCAACTCGCACTCGATGCCACCGACATGCGTCATGCCTCGGGGGACCGGCCATGGCCTCGCGCAGCACAAGGTCCGGCTGGACCACTCCTCTAAGCCGTCGGACGTCACAGGACTGGCTTCCCAGAAGAAAGGACCCAAGGCTTGAAAAGGGGAAGCCCGACAAAGGAAGCCTCTCTTTGACCGCCGCGCCCTCGAATGGCGGGACCCGACGGATGGTGCAGCGGTGACAAGGGGACGAAGCCGCTGGCGTGGGATTTGGCAGGAGACGGACGCAGGCGCGGGGAAAGTGCGGGCACTACGTCGAGTGGCGGACTCCACAAACGGACCGGACAGCGACCTTGGACGACGACGTCCCCATGGCGCGGTGTGGACGACCACCGCTGGGACTCGGAGAAGCTGCAGTGGCAGCGGACTTTCCCCCGGCCTCGCTGATGACCGTTTCCCGATTTCGAAACCCCCCGAAGGCAATGAGTGAGTGAATAAACCCTTTTGCAGAGAGCGAAATATTGAAGTGTCATATTCATCCGGAGACAGGGTTTGTGGGAATCGGAGCTAGAAGATGCCCGCAGGCTTTTAAGAAGCTCGTCAACTGGCCTAGATCTAAGAACGTTGGTTACAGCTGCGAATAGGCTGTAATACTGTATGGTCTATGTAGATAACCGGCTGTAATACTGTATTGGCTATGTAGACAACTATAAGAATCGGCTCTTGTAGTGTTTCAACATATACAGCTGCAACAGCCGGCGGTTAAGCCTTTACACTTACAGCCTATACAGTTGTTAGTATATATACAGTGTTAGTTGAAACAGTTGCAGCCTATAGATCTTTTAGACCCTATATATTGTGAGTCTATACCAGGGGTGGCCAAACTGCGGCCCGCGAGCCGCATGCGGCTCTTCGCGTGTCGAAGTGCGGCTCGCCTCTGCCTGGTAAGCGCGCCCCCCATCCCCTCCTGTGTACCCAAGACAAAAAACGTTTTAGGATTAAAAGAAAAAAAATGAAAAAGCCAACAGTCTTGGCAGTCTTGTCCTGCATTACATACATGCAGCTAAACTGGTTTTTGACACATGTGTGTCCAGTGACCCTGTTTCTTTTATTGTTCTAGAAATACTTTCTAACCGCATACGCATAACGATCGTCAGGACCACTGGTGGCTAGCAAACCATGCATTCATTTTGGCTTAGGGGTTGAAGAAATGTTCTGCTGCCTGGTGGTATTTGTTCTAGTCGACAATTATACTTGTCCCCTCTGGAAAAGACTGTTCCCTCCATGTTGTTTCTTGTTACAAGCCCCCCTTCCCCCTTTTTTTGTTTTCCCCTTGCAGCTCTCTGAACGTTTGTGTTATGTCAGCGGCTATAATCCTATGTCACTCTGGCCACCCCTGGTCTATACAGTTGCAGTCAACACAACCTATATATTACAGCTTAGACAACTACGGCTTATACAAACTGTACAGCTCTAAAAGCCGACTGTTACAGCCTATACAGCATATACAGATGCAACAGCCGGCTGTGACAGCAAAAGGTTAAAGTCAAACGTTACATACCTCCATGGAAATCGCCTCATAACGCACATTCTGCGTTAAAGGGCAATTGCAAAGAAAAATAAGGTTTTTTTAAGCATCCTAATTGGGACAAGCATGTCAAAAAACAATTTTTCCGCGAGAAAGAGAAACAATTCACTGCAATATTGATTTCAGTTTGCGGCTATTTCGTCCGTTTTTAATCGCGCGCTACGAAGTTCAGGTTCCGTGACGTCTAGCTCCAATCGGCTGCTATACTTCTTATTGGCTAAGAGTTTGATTGACAGCTTAGATCTTGGTTGTCAAAACCTTTGTTATATGTTGCAATTTCCTTTTGAACGGCATATTTTTACATTTAAAGAATAACCCATGTAATGAGAGTTATTATGTTTTACAAAAGGCTTACAAGACGGAAACTTCCCGTTTGGATTCATTCTATAAAAAAAAGAAGCTTCGCAATTCCTTTATCGCCGCCGATGTCTCTGCTCCCGCCTGTCTCGCCTACCTCGACTAGTCGTTTCACCGAAGTGATCAGTGTTTCGTGTTAACCAAGCTGCTTGAGTGAGACTTCCTGAAGTGAAGTAGTGTGTGTTTAGCAGCTGCCACCAGTATTAGTGATAGGAAGCGACGCGGGCTTTTAGTTTTTATAGCGCGGTTTGTTACTTTAGTTTTCGTCTCTGCGTTCTTAGCCTGCTTTTTTTTCTTTTTTTTCGCGTGCAAATACCGGCTTTTTGGCGATGTCGGCTCCTGTAAGGTGGCGCCGTGGCTAAGTGCTGCAAAACCAGTGGTCGCAACAGCGAGTCCTCCAGCAGCCATATCGCCCCGAAAGATCACAAGCTGAATGCTATTTGGCTGCAGGCAATCGGGAGTTCGCGTAGCGACAAACGAGTCTTGGTATGTTCTCGTTTTTCGCTTCGGCGGCCTTCGAGATGCGCACTGGCTACACCGAACGTCCGTGACTGAGACACAGTTGTTACGTAAAAAACCTGGCCCAGCCAGGTTATACGCCTCGCAAGTGGGCTCATTTTCGCCTTCTGCGTATGAGAAATGCAGTAGCGGTGACGTCAGAACGCCGAGCCCTGATTGGCTGATCGCGACCCCCTATCTGAGCGTCGTCTGCTCCTTTGCAACGTCGTCCGCGACTCTCTTACCTTCCTGCGACTTTGGGGAGTGCAGGTCTTTACGAGCGAGCTCGACTTCGCCTTTCAGAGAGGGCAGACGAAATAACTCGAGCGGTACGTTGTTTTTGTCTAACAACTAGCAGACGCCCATCAAGACGCCCATCAAGGAGGGAAGCCAAAGGACTCACTGGCGAGGTGTCCCGAGGCGCCGAGGTTTGTTTGCTAAGAACCGAGAGTGAGCGTGTTAGTGTCCGAAAGTCCCCTCACAAATACTTTTTCCCTCCTTTCGTGTGCGGCGAGACCCCTCATTTTTTAAAGGCATCGGCGGGTTGGCGCAGTTAACGTCGTCTGCTTTGCGTCTCCTAGTCAAAGCGATGGCTGCTTTACCTTCCCTGCGTCTGTCGGAGATTCACAGCTTTTTCACCGGTGAGAGTGACCGATGCCTCGGGAAACAGGGAGGTAACAAGAGGACGAAAGTGACCTCTTAATCTAAAATTGGGGTCAGCAATCAAAGTATAATACGGGAAGGGTTCACAAGGGTCGCGCGGGCATATTCCATTCCGCACGCCCGCCGGTCAAGGGCAGACGGTCGCCGAGTCGCGGAGAGCCTACTAGACCTACCTGCTGAACTCGCTTGGTCGCGTTCGGTGGAATCGTGGCCGTTGGAGCTTTTCCCTGGTGTTTGTGGATCCAGCGTTCTTGTTCGTCGTGGTCTGTTTCAAGTATTTTTTACTTTTTTCTTGCTGCTTGATGTTGGGACGTGTGAGAAGCGCATGTAGAAAAATAAATCTCCGTGGGTCGTCGCGACCGCGACGCTGTCGTCCATGCTGATTTAAACGTAAGAAGTGCGTAAGATGGCTTCGGAGCTGTCGTAGGATTTCGTCGTAACCTGAGCAAAACTTACGAAAATTTCGTTTCGTGAATACGAATTTGTTCTTAAGTTTTGTCTTACGCACATTTTTGGCGTAAGGTCGTTCCGTGAATCTGACCCCTGCACTTCCGAAAGTCGCAGGAAAGGTAAGACAGACGCAGACGACGTTGCAAAGGAGCAGACGACGCTTAGATAGGGGGTCGCGATCAGCCAATCAGGGCTCGACGTTCTGACGTCACCGCTACCTATTGCGCAACAAGCAGACGAACTTGCCCTCCGCATTACGTAGCAGCTGTCCGCAGAAGCTTCGGACGTCCGAATGCGGCTTTAGACTATATGTATATATATGAAGAGGCCAAGGTGGCCCTTCATCTATTTACAGGATATATTTACAGATGCCGCCCGGACCGTGAACCAACCAGCTGAAGGTGTAGCCGTAGAAGCCTCTCTTGAGCCGCCTGCCCGAGTGATATCTCGTGGCTTTTTTTCTTTTTCTTTCACCCCCGCACTGGTGCGCGTCTTTGCGCGTGGCTCGCTTTCTGTGAGCTACATCGCCATCGCGGACACCTAGTTGCTACAAGTCTCCCCCCCCCCCCCCTCCCCTAGTGGAGCAGTAGGGTTCTGCGCCACGAAACAGTTTTTTGTTTGTTGGAGGGTTCTTGAGCAGGCCTGCCAGTGTTGTCTTGCGGCTTCTGCAAGGTGACTGATGTAAACACGCATGCAATGTCGCAAATTGAGGCTGCCATAAAAGCAGGTTTTAACCAGTCAATGGACACGATGTCGGTTCATCCGTTGATGATGATGGGGAAAGTCTTCTTTTCTCGGGCGATGAGTTTAAATCGGCCATCGTAGGGTGGCGTTAATGATGGGCGCACGGAGTCACGACGTAGAAACACATGTGTGCATGTTGTTAGTTCTGTGTGAATGAAAATTTTCCGTGGTGTTTGTTGTCGAGGCAGGGTCGGTCGCAAAGAGGATAGCAGGTCTCGTAGATCTTGAAGGTACGGAGGAAGGTCGAGTGGTGGAGTGGACAGGTGTGTGAGGAACTCGCCAGGAAGTCGCAGTGTTGTTCCAAACACTAGTTCAGCAGCTGTATATCCAACATCTTCCTTCAGAGTGGCCCGGATGCCCAAGAGCACCAAAGGAAGATGGTTCACCCAGTTGGTCCTGTTGTCCTTTGTGATGAGCGAGGCCTTGAGTTGTCGGTACAGTCTCTCGACCATGCCGTTGGCGGACGGATGGTAGGCCGTCGTGTGGATGTGGCACATTCCAAGCATTTTCGCCACTGATGCGAAGAATGAACTTTGAAATTGCCTACCACGGTCCGTGGTGACGATAGAAGGGCAGCCGTACCGCGCAATCCAGTTGGCGATGAACGCTTGCGTCACGGTTTGTGCGGTGATGTCCGTAATTGGAATCGCTTCTTGGCACCCTTGGGGTGGTGGGAGGGGTCCGACAATATCGACATGCACGTGGTCGAAGCGGTAGTCTGGTGGTTTGAAAAGATGTAGCGGGCCTTTTGTATGACGCTGAATCTTGGAGTGTTGTCAAGAGGTGCAAGACAGCGTCCAGAGGCGAATTTCTCGATTGATGTTGGGCCAGACATATCTCGAGCAGATCAGTCGTTGGGTTGCTCGAATACCATGATGGTTCAGGTCATAGAGTGAGTGATAGATGGGGCGTCGAAAAACGGGCGGGATGTACGGTCGGGGTGTACCCGTTGAGGTGTCGCATACCACCTCGCAGTTTGCAAATGGTAGAGGTACATGTCGAAGCTGCAGTAAGGTGGAGGACTCTTGGAGTCTCTGCAACTCGTCGTCATTCTTTTGGGCTGTTGCTAGTTTGGAGAAGTGAAGGTCAGGTGACGCACTGAGTGTCTCGACGCGTGACAGGGCGTCTGCCGCCTCATTGTTCGCTCCAGATACGTGCCGCAGATCAGTTGTAAATTCTGAGATATAAGCTAGGTGACGAATCTCTCGGGTCGAATACGATGTCCGATTAGAGTGGAAGGCGAAGGTGAGGGACTTGTGGTCTGTATTGACATGGAAAACCCGGCCTTCCAGGAAGTTTTTGTAATGCCGTATTGCTGCATAGATGGCAAAGAGTTCGCGGCCAAACGTGTTATAACGTGTCTCCGCCGGCTCCAATTTCTGTGAGAAGAAGCCTAGCGGAAACCAGTCCGTCTGGTTGTACTGTTGTAGCACGGCTCCCACTGCGACATCCGAAGCGTCGACCATAAGTCTCGTAAGTGCGTCTGGTCGTGCGTAAACGAGAAGTGCCGTGTCGACAAGAGCTTGCTTTGCAGTCTTGAATGACTCCTCTGCCATCGAGTTCCATTCGACCGGTGATGTGGGACCTTTTGGTGAGCGCAGCAGATCTGTTAAGGGCTTGAGAATTTGGGCGCAGTCGTTAATGAAGCGTCGATGGAAGTTGACGAGACCCAAGAATTCTCGCAACTTACGAAGGGACTTGGGTTGCGGAAAGTCCCTGATGGCTTCCATTTTCGAAGGTAACGGGTGAATGCCTTCGGGTGTCACTCGGCGTCCTAAGAACTCGAGGTCGGACGTTCCCAAGACACATTTTGCAGCGTGACGACGAGACCATAGTTGCGTAGCTGTCCGAATAGTAAGCGCAGATGTTGTTCGTGCTCTTCCGGGGAACTGCTCGCGATGAGGAAGTCGTCAACGTATGCAAACACTAAGGGTAGCCCGCATGTCACTTCGTGTATAAATCTATGAAATGTTTGTGCTGAATTTCGAAGGCCGAAGGGCATTCGCACAAACTCGAATAATCCAAACGGCGTGGTGACAGCAGTTTTCGGAATGTCAGCTAGCTCGCTAGGTATGTGGTGGTAAGCTTCTACTAAGTCCACCTTGCTGTAAATGGAGGCCCGTTGAGTTGTTCTGTGGAGTCATGCAAGTGTGGTAGAGGGTAACTATCTGGCAACGTGTTGGCGTTGAGGGCGCGATAATCGCCGCACGGCCCCCAGTCTCCTGGCTCCTTCTTGGGCACCATGTGTAGAGGTGATGCCCAGCAGCTGTTCGACGGCCGAATGAATCCGAGCTCGAGCATGTGCTCGAATTCCCGTCGAGCAGTTTGGAGTCGTTCACCGGAGAGGCGACGAGGTCGTGCGTATACAGCAGGACCAGAGCTGACGATGGTGTGATTCACACCATGTTTGGTCTGTTGTGCCCTGTTTGAATGTCTCGTGACTTCAGGAAACTCAGTAAGTATAGATGCGAATCCCGTAGATGGTATGATTTGGCGTATTCCAAGGGATGAAACGGTTGCAAACACCATTTACAACCAGGCGTGTCGTACCATCGAGAAGACGACGATGGCGTATGGTGACATCTAAGTTAAAGTTGGACAAAAAGCCAGATCCTAAGATGGGACACTTGACGTCAGCGATGATCGAGATCAAGGGTTCTTTGCCCAAAATGGCGGGAGTCGTACCTGTAATGTGGCCACTGCTGTGTTTTCGGGAGATGCCTGGTCCACGACGTTGTCCGATGTCCCATGCACGTCCGTGTGACGAGACCCGTCGGCTGGGTTCATGACCCTGCAGTGCGTCCGGGATTGGGGTAGGACAATGGATGCTGGTCTGCGGATGAGTTCGCTGATCTGTCGAGGTTGGAATCCGTCTTCGGAGGTCTCCGGGTCACCAATTGAAGTGGCCAAGGTGCCCTTCAGTTGTTTACAGGATATATTTACAGATGCCGCCCGGACCGTGAACCAACCAGCCGAAGGTGTAGCCGTAGAAGCCTCTCTCGAGCCGCCTGCCCGAGTGATACCTCGTGGCTTTTTTTCTTTTTCTTTCACCCGCGCACTGGTGCACGTCTTTGCGTGTGGCTCGCTTTCTGTGAGCCACATTGCCATCGCGGACACCTAGTTGCTACATATAGATTTTTTTTTCTCGGCTTCCCAACCATCTTATCTAAAGTTCTTTGAATTGAATGTGTACTGTTATCGTAAATCTTGGCTTGTGATTACGCCTTTGTAGATCATCTTATTCGCTTTGCTGAAGAGACGAAAACGACGGCATAACAAAATCATTTGCATATTCCGCATACCTCCTAAAAGAACTTCCCCAGTTATTTTGCGAAACACGGGGTCCCCACTGTTCTGACTTCCCAGTCTTTTACCTGCATTAGACCAGTTTGCACCTGCTAGTTGGTATGCCCACTGAAGAAGGAACTTGGGGCAGTGCCAGAGAGGAAGGAGACAATGTTCGGAAAGCTAGGTAACCCTCCCCATATTTCTGAAGTCTCAAATGATTGTACCATAATAAATGCACCAACGCCTCTTCCCAAAATAAAAAGAACACTACGTTCACTGCGTAAAAAATGGTCTCAGTTCATGCATCAGCGGGCAGGTAGGAAATCTTGTTAAAATGTATTCACACCGCATGATGAGCGCTACAAACTTGCAGATTTACAGGAAAATATGGGTGATGACTTAAGTTTCCCTGAAATTCTGTATAACCGGTCGTTTGCAGGACCGAATCATCTACTCGAGCGGTGTGCGTCGGTGTGCAAACACGTCGCTGTGCAAACGAAGTCTATCAGCAAGCATAAAATCGGCAAATTTAGGCCAACAATTTGGAGTCCAGTGTTCAATTAAAACGACGTAATTTTGTTCAAAACGCCCCGCAGCTTTTTACTCACGGTTTGCGTCGAATGTCTTCTACATTTTAAAATGAAACTGTTACGACGTGGCAGAGCCCGTCGCGAGTAAGACAGGCGTCCGGTGGTGGCTGAACGACTCCGAGGTTTATTGTTGCTCTGAAGACAAAAACGAGCATCGAACGCCACGTGCCAAAGCGAAAAACCACACGATCAAAAGAAAAAGAAAATATAAACACGTGTTTTGGCACGTGATGAACATGATTACAAAATACACAAGGAAAACTTTCGTAGAAAACAATAACGTGGGGCTGCGTTTTCTACAATTCTCTCTTCTTTAGAAGTGAAACCTGTCGACGGGCTTTCGGGTCCTGCTGGAACGCCGTAACGTCGCTTCTTCCTGGAGTTCCACTGGGATTGCCGTCGGCGCGTCTGGATGGTGGCTTTCATCGTTTGTGATCGCCGAAGATGATGATGCTGTCGGAGGCCGCGTACCGGACTGCTGGTCTAGCAGGTGATCCTCTTCCGGTATCCTCCTCCGTACTTGGTTAGCGTGGCGATGTACCACCTTTGATGGCGTTGAGACAGTCAGCATTCGCGACCCGGAGGTGGACTTGACTTGACACCAGGCGTCCAGTTGTCTCCATCCCCGTAGTTACGAAAATACACAGGATCCCCTGGAGCAAAATTCCATCCAGGGTCATCATTCGTAGCGTCCCGTGCAACCGATGGAAAGCAGGTGTCCATCCTGGATCGAATTTGATAGCCCAGCAGGACTTCCGACGGGAATCGTCCGGAGGCTTGTGGCGTTCTTCTGTAATTGAACAGCATCCGAACAGGGTTAGTTTCCAAGTTCTCGCCTCGCATCTTCTTAATCCCGTCTTTGACGGTGCGCCCGGCCCTTTCTGCCAGACCGTTGGATTGCGGGTGGAAGGGAGCGGTTCGAAGATGGGAAATGTTGTTCATCGTGACAAACGTCTTAAACTCCTGATTTGTGAACTGAGTTCCGCTATCTGACACCAACGTGCGCGGAATTCCAAAGCGACTGAACAACATACGTAACGTTGCTATCGTTGATTGAGTGGTCGCGTGGGACAATGGTACGGATTCGATCCATTTGCTGTGTGAATCGACAACAATTAGTACCATTTTTCCCTTTATTGGCCCAGCATAATCAATGTGTATTCTTGACCAATTTTCCTTGGTCTCGGGCCAATTAACTGGCTCTTTCGCACTTGGCATAGGCATAGCTTGAACACATTCCCTGCAAACTGCCGCCTGGCTTTCAATTGCCCTGTCAAGACCAGGCCACCAGAACTTTGACGGCGCGACCGCTTTCATTGAGGATGCTCCTTGGTGGGTTTCATGAAGCAGACTTAACAATCGTCCCCTCGCCTTTGCTGGAATCACGACCCGGTGACCCCAGTACACGAGGTCCTGTGCTACTGAGACCTCGAGCTTCTTGTCATAGAATAGTTGTAATTCGACTTCTAGGTGCTTTCGGCTCCTTGGACATCCATCTAGGATGTGTCTTTTAACTTTTAGGAGCACGTCGTCACCGGCAGTCAGGTCTTTCAGTTCTCTGGTGGTTACGGTCCCTTCGTCAAAATTATGTAGTGCTAAAACATACTTCGGGAGCTCCATTGAGCCGCATGATTCCTTAGACGTTGGTAGCGGTAACCGGCTTAAAGCGTCTGCGTTGAACATCAGTTTACCAGGCTGGTAGTCCAGCTTGTACTGGTAGCCCCCAAGCAGCAGTGCCCAACGCTGGATCCTTGCAGCAGCCATGGCAGGGGCCGGCCGGCCCGGCTTTAGCAATCCCAGGAGTGGCTGGTGGCCGGTGACCAAGGTAAACTCTCTGCCCAAAAGGTAATCGCGGAACTTGGTCACACCAAAAATGAGAGCGAGTGCCTCGCGTTCCAACTGGGAGTAATTTTTTTCCGCAGCAGTTAAGGTACGTGAGCGGAAACCGATCGGCCTGTCCTCCTTTCCTACACGGTGAAACAACACGGCCCCAACACCGTATGGTGACGCGTCACACTCCAAGCGAAGTTCTTTCGCTGGGTCGAAATGGGTCAACACATTTCCTGTTGTTAAAGCTTTCCTTGCTTTCATAAATGCCTCGTCCTGTGCCGGGCCCCACACCCAACGACAACCCTTCTCTAAAAGTTGACACAGCGGTGATAGCAGTGTAGACATTTGTGGTAGAAATCTGCTGTAGAAGGTCAACATGCCGATAAATGAGCGCAGTTCACTCACGTTTTTCGGACACGGAGCCCCAGCGATGGCCTCAAGGTTCTTTTCTGCTGGGTGCAGTCCCTCTCCGTCAATCTGATGACCAAGGTAGGTGACCGATTCCTGCCTGAATCTGCACTTTTCCTTGCGCAACTTCACCCCGTGCTCTCGAAATCGCTGCAAAAGACATTTCAGTTTTGTTCCATTGTTAGAGCTTTGTTCCGAAAGTATGACGTCATCTAAGTAGGCGTGCACATCTGGAAGACCTTGAAGGACACATTCTATCTTGCGTTGAAAAATAGCGGGCGCTGAGGCTATTCCAAATGGTAATCGGTTATAGCAAAAGAGGCCACGATGCGTGTTGATAACCGCAAGCTTCCGCGATTCCTCACCAAGAGGCACTTGGTTATACGCGTCCCGCAAGTCCAGTGTGCTGAAACGGTCACCGCCATTCAGAGAAGCAAACATGTTCTCGATAACAGGGAGCGGGTACTGTTCTAACGCACAAACAGGATTCAGTGTCACCTTAAAATCCCCACAAATACGTACGGACCCATCTTTTTTTAGAACTGGCACAATGGGCGTAGCCCATTCAGAGTAGGCAACTGGTGAAATAATGCCGGCCTGTTCGAGCCTATCCAACTCCAGGGATACTTTATCTCGTAAGGCAAATGGAATAGATCTTGCCTTGCAAAACTTTGGAGTTGCTCCATCCTTGAGGTACAGATGCGCAGGTGGTCTCTGAATGACTCCAAGCTCTGGAGAGAAGAGGTCTTCGTACTCGTGCAGTAGACTCTGGAGACCTTGCTGCTGATCACAGGGAGATTTCGGGATTGCTGTCAGGCTCAAAACAGGTACGTCACGTTGATTCAATTTCTGAATCAAGTCTCGTCCGCAGAAACAAGGACCTCGGCAATCCACGACGGTCAATATACCCTGTACGGTAGTCGACTGGTATACAACTTTCATGGTTAACTCTCCGATAACTGGAATTGATCCCATGTAGCAACCCAACTTCACTTGAGGCTTTTGAAGTCTTGGCCAAGTTTTCCGATGCCTTTCGTACCTTTCTCTCGTTATGACGCAGACAGGTGACCCCGTGTCAATTTCCATGACCAGATCAATTCCACCCCACGTGAACGTGCGTCGCACTGGCGGCACAAGCTTCCTTTCTTTTAGGGGTTTCAGATTCCAAATCTGTGTGGTCAGGCTGTCGTCATCTTCGTCCAGGGACTCTACTGCTTGTAGTTGGTTGTTTTGTCCCTTGGCACGCTTAGGGTTACGACACTTGCGAACCAAATGCCCTTGCTTGCCACACTGGAAACATTTTGCTTTCTGCCATTTACAGTTGCTACTGCTGTGATTGTCATTACCGCAACGTTCGCAGCCTACTGGTGAATGCAGCGATGTCCTGGCAGCGGGAAGCATCCTCTGCTGACCCTTCAGTGTGTGTACTTCGGATGGCCCACTTTCCCGCGACATTTTTTGTGCGTCGGCTTCTGCAGTTTCTGCTGCCACGGCTAGTGTTTCGGCGTCCTGCAAGCTCAGGTCTCGTTTGGCTAGCAACTGTTTCTGCAGATTCTTTTATCTGACGCCGCAAACGATTCGGTCTCCCATTTTGTTCTTAGCCCGAGACTGAGGCAGGAAAAGAGGAAAGTTTCAAAGTAGAAGAAAAATGAACAGTCGAGGACACTTCTCTAACACAGCTAAAGACAAGTTTATTTGGTCACCTTCTTATATACACTCCACGAACTTCACCACAGAACCTTCCCGATCTCGAAAGCCAAAAGATAACAAAGGTCTCACATCTTTCCACCACAATTGTCAAACGAACTTGAGGTTTTCCACAAAGCAACAACAATAGCTCCCCTCACCCGGAAGACACTTGAATGAATCCTACGCGTACAGAGTACACTCTCCCCCTCTACTCTCCGACCCACATTCACAAAGCATCCTGTTAACAGAAGATATCGATCCACGTGATACACAAAGGAGGAAACCACTGACAACTTCACATTCAACACGCACTTTTCAAAACTTCCAAATCCGTAAGAATGATTTTGCACTGCTGCTAAGCTGTAACGACACCTGACTAATGCAGTTGCCCATTGCCTCAGTCTCGGGCTAAGAACAAAATGGTTAACATCCACCAGCTCGCCTGCGCAATCACTACAGTATCATTGATTTGGTCTCGTAACATCCTGTCTAATGTCGTCCCGAAGTTGCAGTTATTAGCAATTCTTCTTATTTCCACGATGAATGCCTGCACTGATTCTCCTTCCTCTTGGCATCGATTAAGAACTTGAAACTCTCCGAAATCTCATTTGGTTTCGGGTCGTAGTAATCGCTCGGAGCACGGACCGCTTCGTCATACGTTCGCAAATTTGGCTTCCTGGGCGCCACCCTTCCGCAAAGCACTTGTATCGTACTTGTTCCCAGCGCTGACACCAGCACAGCCCTTTTCTTAGCATCATCCACCATATCGTTGCCTTCAAAATATGACTCTATCTTCACGAGGTAAGCGTTCCACTTATCTTGTTCATCGTCAAATTGCGGCAGATGGTGGGCCATGCTTGGAGCGTTGCCGGTTATCCTTGGAAACCCTGCGTCACCGGATACCGTCCCTGCCGTTGTCTGTTCATCACCCGCCTCTTGGTTCATGTGCTTGAAACTCGTCGCCACTGTTACGACCTGGCAGAGCCCGTCGCGAGTAAGACAGGCGTCCGGTGGTGGCTGAACGACTCCGAGGTTTATCGGTGCTCTGAAGACAAAAACGAGGATCGAACGCCACATGCCAAAGCGAAAAAACCACACGATCAAAAGAAAAAGAAAATATACACACGTGCTTTGGCACGTGATGAACATGATTACAAAATGAGCGATGCTATATGCACTACGTAGTGCACTTTGGACGGAAATTGCTATATGCACTACGCTGAGAGCTCATGCCACTCGGGCCACCCTTTTTCGAACTGCGCGTGTATCACTGGGGAGCTCGTTAACCCAGCCCCCCGCCTGCGTTCACGCCGCTTCGCGGCGACAGTATGCGGCTGCTAATTAGAAAAGTTAACCAGTACACGGCGCTTCGCGGCGTCCAGCCGGCAACCCAAGCCCCGCTGTCCCCGATCTGCGAAGTTTCGTCGACAACATTCGGTGTTTTTTTTTTTTTTTTTAGTGTTCATCGCAAAAAAGAAATATAAATATCGCCAAATGCCTCGTCAAAACAACGTTCACAATAAAAAGAAAAAGGAAAAAAAAAAAGGTAGATTCACCGCGATTGGAACCTGCGCCCATTTGCGTACGAAGCGGACACGCTGCCCCCTACGCTATGCCACCGGTTGAAAAATTCGTTGTGATCATTCACTTTATACGAGACAAACGTAGTGCAAATAGCAATTTCCGGCCGAGCTGCACTCCGGAGTGCATATAGCATTACTCTTACAAAATACACAAGGAAAACTTTCGTAGAAAACAATCACATGGGGCTGCGTTTTCTACAGAAACGAAGGAAGATTTACTTTTAAAAACGTTCGCTTCCACAGCTCTCTCCGTCCTATCGGACCAGCTGGACCGGATCAGCTGACGACGACTGGACTGAACCCGTTGAACATCAACCCCACAACAACCAATTTGCGCTCCGTGTTAGTGTGGGTTTCTACTTCCAAGCCGCACACCACACACTACGAACGTTTCAGTGCTTTTTCGCATTGAGCCTCGAGGTGTCGTACCAAACAGAACGAGTTTGCCGAAGTCAACACGACGCTGTCGTGGACGTTGGATTGTGGTTGCGCACTCGTGGACTCTGTGACTCCCTTCGTTTTCAAAGCACACACGACGATTACGAATGACACTTTCCGTCTTCCGGGAACATGTCAGGGGCACTTCTCAGGTCACATCTTCGTATACATATGTTCGCAAACCGCGGAGGCTTCTGGCGTCCCGTAAAACCAAAACAATCCCGACGTCATGCATAACGTGCGTTGTTCCAAGATTTTCACCGACCAGACAAATACAACGAAAGCAAACCGGCTCTGGCTTTCAGCGTACATCGAAGGCACCTCCCCCCCCCCCCCCCCCCCTCTCCCCCCGCCCCTCTGATCCGCAGCCGAAAGTGAAGAAACTGCGTAATCCGCAGCCAGGTCATTCCAAGAGAGCCCAAGAGTTAGGGGCGGGGCGTACTTCTCCTGCGCGCGGGTTGAAAAAGCGGGAGTTTCAAATCTGGAGAGGTTGTGATTCCGACTAAATTACGTTCTCTAGCGTAAATATGGCTAAAAAATTATTTTGTTTTCGCGGAAGATTTGTTTTGTGACATGCTTCTCCCAATAAGGCTGTCTAAGAAACACTTGTTTTTCTTTGCTGTTACCCTTTAAAAGCAAAGGAATTCAATCAGAAAGCCATATATGCGTCCCCGAGTCAAGGCTCACTTAAGGAGGTCTTTCAAGTAGTCGTGCACAATGCCCGTGCGTGGGGCGTAGAGTACGATTCCGAGGACGAGATACCCAGTCCTGTCACCTGCTCCAGCTCTGTGCTCTTCCTGAAGAAACCTCAGCCTCTGTTGGAGAACAGCAAAGCAAAACATATGCAGGTTCGGGCTCTGCGCATTTTTGTCCATGTAAACTCGTAAAAGCCCTTTCCCAAGGGTGTGTTTGCTTATAACCAAGCTTAATAGACCCTTCTCAGAACCTCACGAGGCAACATTGGGGGTGGACATTGCTGGGGCTCGAATCCTGTGACTGGATCTGAGTTCTCGTGGAAAGTTGAAGCAACTCTCATGCCCAATGCCCTCTCAAAAGATTAAGCAATGGCTGAATCGGTAAGTTGGCGCAGCAATTACAAGATATCGCCCACTTTTTCAAAATGGTTCATTGTGATCTCTTACGTCAAGAGGAGACACTGACACCGTGGTGCCATCTGTGAGGTGGCCCCGGGACTGGATTTAACTAGAGTGAAGCGTTCGCAGTATAACCAATATCAAATGCACGTAATATCTATGCAAAAACAATCGCCAGATTGCTGTCAATCTTTTCGAGGCAAATAATAGAATGATGCGCGAAAATAAAAAAATAAGAGGAGTGTAATGAAATGAAATTAACGCTTTTGAAGTTGTATGATGCTTGCACCTTGGTAAGACATATAAAAAGTGTAAGAAAACGAAGAAAAAGAAGTGAATATACGGATAGCAAAGTGTCCAACGGCTACTCAATAGATTGTGTATTCTCTCCTTCTGTACCTCAAAAGCACACTTGGTAACAATATTTTAGGTACATAAGAATTTGTTTTTTTTTTATTGGAGTGATAGGAGAGCTGCAAGCTCATTCGACTGGTGAGGACGCGCTGTGGTTTGCGGTTGTGAAAGTGACAGTTCAAAAAATTACTCTTTAGGTAGCAGACAGTGTACTGAATATTTAATATTGAACACAATCCAGATATTCGAGCATTGCATGAATAATGGTGCACGGAATATAGTTTCATGGGGTCCTTGGGAAACTCAATTTTTACTCGATGTTCATTTCTTCTTTTCCTGTGCAAGGTAGTGTAGGGCGAAATTCCGCCGCCTCTTGGAGCGCAAATGTCTTTGAGGGTGCAGTGCGACTGTAGCGTGAAGGAGCGTTTTAATGCTTTAATCCACACATGTCCTGAAGGCCGTTACTGACGGAGTGTGGCTAGCATCTTGCCGCACACTGCCGGACGCACCGAGACAAATAATGAAATCTTAGAAATAAATAAAGAGCAAACGCCAACCAATTCCTAAAAGATCGTAGGTTCCCAACGTTTCGGTGCCGTCTCGGCCCCTTTTTCAGGGGGGCTATTTAAAGGAGAAGCAGCTTCTTTCTTTTCTTCTGCGGTGAATGTACGGCAGCATCTTCGTTTTTCACGGTGGTTAGTTTTCAAGCCAGGTGCGGTACCTTCGTTTTCTTCAAAGTTGGTTATTTAAAAACGAGGATCAGCATCTTCGTTTTCCTCTATGTTAGGGGCCTGTTTCTTTGGTGTCTCCTCTAAGTGTCGTAGTCCATTGACGTATGCTGAGGGCAAGGTGCCGGAGGATCGATTAACATTTCCTGGTGTGGTCTGTATGCGCCATGACTCAATAAAGAGCCGTTGCCGCACGTTGGTTTCTACACCCAGGATTCTGGTATTTTCAAAGTCGATGCGGTGTTCATTGTCCTCGCAGTGTTCCGCAACAGCGCTACCCTCTCAATCAAATTTGAATCACTTTTTTGTTAGGTTCAGGTATAGAAAGAATTAACTCGTCATTGGGAAATGCTCCCTCAAAGAAATAAATATATACGTATACCCTAGAAATCTGGAGCGTTCATACTTTCCCACAAAGCGCATGAAGGAGCCAACCGTTGTAACCTAAAGAGAAAATTCCACGAATGACGAATCTGTAAATGTGGTTGTACCTAAAAATGATTGACAATGCAGCGACACAGAACGTGAGGAAAGCGCGTAAAACGTCTTCTCCGTACAGCTACGCAGTGTATACTTCAAGGGTCAAACATGTTTACAGCCTCGCCATTCGCCAAGTTTATTTCCTGGATGCAAGTGATTGGCGCTCCAAATTGCGTTAGAGGAAAGTAGACGCACTGGATATTTCAGAGTGCATATTACCGCGCGTGCATCTGGCCAAGTAGGCAGCGCGACTGTGGCCTAAAGGTTATCGTGCTTGCCTTCCACGCGAAGAGTCAATGTTCGATTCGTGGGAGTGACGTGTATTCTATTTACACTTTCTCGCAAGTTCGAGAACTTTCTCGTCTCACCCCGTTACGAATGTTCAACCCGCCGAACGTTGTAGGCCGAATGTTCCAGAAACCCACGCCCGTACAAAACGTGCTCCGCGTGGCGAGCCGGAGTCAGTCTCACCCCAGCGTTCTATCCTGCTGTTACGCCGACTTCGACGCCTGCGACGCTTTGTTGTTCTCGTCAGTTTCCTTTTTGTTTTGGGCACAAGTTTGCCACATTAGACGTTTATTTTCTTCTTGCTTATTTATTGTTATTTTGGTCACCACCTGTGACATTTTGGTGGAGGTGCGGGGTACTACATGTCCGTGCATGATACCCCTCCAACGACCCGCAGTGCAAGTCCGATTCTAAGCCCGGTTAGAAGGCCACTCTACTCGGAACCTGAAGCTTGGACCAGCCGCAGCACCAAAGGAGAGGATCCTGAATACGGGTTGCTGCAGGACAAGCCCAAGGCGAAGAAAGCGACGATGGCCAACCAGTCGCAAACCCCGGCCGCTTCTGTCGTCGTATCACTGCCCTTCGCACCCCGGACTCCGATACCTTTTCACAGGGACGCCCACGATGAATCACGAAGATTCGCCCATACTTGTACGGGAGCCTGTTCCGCGTAGTCACGGGCCACCACTCGCTCTGCTGGCTTGCGAACCTCAAGGACCCTTGAAGACACCTCGCTACAGGAGTTCAACATGACCGTGGTCTACAACTCAGGCCGCAAGTACACCGACGCCGGCTGCCTGTCCAGAGTCCCAGTCAAGATACCTCCCGGCAGCAGTGACGGCGATGACGGCGAGTGCTTACTAGGCGCACTGAACACCGATGACATGGTACGACGTCAACGAGACTATCCTGAGCAGCGCGCCCTAAGAGAGCATCTCGAAGGGCGCTGGAGTACCATGCCACGTGTTTCCTCACGAGCCCTGCAGACCTTCGCCATTCGACAAGGTGTATTCTATAATGAGAACTTCGGAGCCAACAACTCACCGTGGCTGATGGTTAGCCCTATCGACCTTCGAGAGGAAACATTTCAAGCATGTCACAACGACCAGACGTCCAGTCACTTTGGTTACAGTCGGACACTGGTCCATATTCTGGAAAGGCATTGCTGGCCCAAGCTTCTCGAAACCGTCCACCTAGACACTCGATCATGCCACGAGTGCCAGCGACGCAAGAAACCTCCGACTTGGCCGGCCGGTTTCCTGCAACCAATTCCTCCTCCTACTCCATCTTTCCAGCAGATCGCAATGAATCTACTTGATCCTTTTCCGCCGTCAACGTCGGGAAACCGCTGGATAATTGTCGCCACAGATTGTTTCACGCGGTACGCCGAAACGAAAGCCCTTCTTTCAGGGACTGCAGTGGAAGTCGTCAAGTTTTTTATCGAGTCCATTGTCTTCCGGCAAGGCGCTTCCAAGTTCTCACTGCAGACCGTGGATCAACTTTCATGGTTCAGCTGACGAAAGAAATCCTTCGTCTCAGTAGCACTAGCCACCGTCGAACCACTTTGTACCATCCACAGACAAATGGGCTAACGGAAAGGCCAAACAAAACAATTGCCGACATGATCTCCATGTCGACGTAGAGCACAAGACGTGGGACGAGGTGTTATCCTGCTTCACGTTTGCTTACAACACGGTGGTTTAAGAGACCATCGGAGTAACACCGTTTCAGCTCATGCGTGGCCGAAATGTAACGACCATGATCGACGCGATGCTGCCCCACGAACCAGCTGACAATGGGAGCCAAGACGCCCAGATTGTTGCTCAACTAGCTGAAGAAGCTCGCGAGCTCGCTCAACTCTGGATTCAAGATCAACAACGTACCGACGCTACGCAGAAAAACCTTCGGCGGATCGACGTTCGCGGAAGATTTTACGTTCGGCGAACGTCGAAGAAACAAAAACAAAAAAAAGGAGCCAGCGTCCTGGTTGCCGTTCAAACCAGCACTCGGAAGAGTTACGCAGCCTCTCAGTCGCTCACTTCCCTGACAAGCCCTATGACTTCATAACAGTGAGAGCCTTATATTGAGAGAGTTTGGTCAATGGAAGGAGCCGGCGGGAGCCAGAATGGAGCAGCAAAAACGTCGCCGTCGCCTCTAGCGCTGCATATTCCCGTCGTGATGAACTTGCGAACTACAAATGAGCTTGGTGCTGCGCGTAGAGCGGCGCAGGTATTGTTTTGCTTCTAGAGGAGGCTGAAATTCCCTGAATGTGTTATTGTAAGAAATTGGTTGAAAAGGAAAGTTTAAAGGCTGGCTCTAGCATGCAGTGAAGCGCTGATGCAGCGCTATTTACGTGCTGTCAGCTACTTATCGCCGTGCAATGAGCAGCAGTTTTGACGGTGCTATACAAAAGCTGGTGAACGCTCCTGTCAGTACGCGCTTAGCGCGAAGCCAGCGCTGTGCTTATAGCACTCCGCTGTATGTTCGAACAGTCCTTCAAGGTGCTGGGTGTGTTTACGGAAAGAGTAGAGGTGACATTAACGAGAAAAATGTCCTGCAACAAAAGGCGAAATAGTGAATATATACGGCGCACGTTCGGGTCTCGGGTCAAAACTCATAAGACGTCGAATCCGTTGTTTTTACCGTCCGCTCCGTCGTGATCGCGGCAGCGCCCGCGGCCACGAGTGCGAATAAAGGCAAGATCAGCGAAATAAGCTCAGTGCTGTAATTTCGTTAATGCCTTAATTTCGTTGCCGCGGCACTGGCCGTGGCCGCGAGCGCAATCAAAACAAAGATTAACGAAATTTGGTTAAAGAAATTACGGTCAAAAAGATTCAGTGCGTTCTGAGTGCCGCCGTGACGACGACGTCCCGTGTGTTACACTTTTGTTTATGAAGAATCTTAAATTTTCACTCTTCCTTGCTGAAATAAATACTCAAATACATAGTTACCTAGAAATTGTGATTTTAGGGAATTTGTTGAGCTCATTGTTTCCGCTAGGGGGTATGTTTGTGGCTAGCGGTTGTTTACGAGCGCAGTCAATCATCGTCCCCATTGTCATTGAAACAATTTCGGCCAATGACTTGCCCTTATTTTTGCCCTATTCTTACCAATTAATGACAAAACTCTGTACATATGCCGCTCTGATACCAGTTTGCTCATTGTGGCATTCAGTCCCCCAGTAGATATCAGTGCGCTTCGCATGAGTGTAAAGCTTATTCAGTTTGATCTATTTTGAGGATCACTTTAGTGCGTAACTTGGTGAAACGAGCAGACCACTTAGTAAGGGGTATCAGAGGATACCCCGCGGAGAAATCGACTGGGGTGACAAATGACCCCCTATACCGGGACTCACAACAATACTGTGAGTCTCCGATTTAGGGGGATTAGATGACTCCCCGGTGGATTTATATTTGGGGCGTCGTTTGACTCCCCTCAAGAGAGTGCCCTCTACCTCCTTATTTTAGCGTGCAGGACCTTTCGAGAGATCGTGCTTGAACTAGAAGAGACGTTCCTGTGTGCAAATGGTGTGTTTACTGCGTCCTGATAAGAGGTCCCTAGACTTACACCTGCTTACGTCATCGATGTGTCATTCTGTTGCCGGCTACAATCCCGGAGGTGCCTCGACTGCGCTAGTGGACATAACATACAGCAGTTCTACGGCAACTCGCTCTCTCGCTTGACAATCTACGGTAGCTTCGGCATCCAGGAAAGGCGGCTTCGCAGAAACAGCGATACCTTGCGTCGCCCATACCTTTATCCGAAACTTTTACCACCACCCACTCAGGAACGCGACATAAGGCAGCATGGAACATCGGCTCCTGCGACGTAATTTTTTTTTGACTTCGAGAAAAATTTTGGTCTATGGACAGGATAGGATTCTAAACATTCCAGTTGAAAACGCGATCTAGGCCACGAATTTCTACAGTGCAGTCAAAGTGGAAGTATTTGTGGCATACATTCAGCACCAGATGGTAGTTGTCGACAATTTCTTTGCTGGTCACCCAGGCATCGTGCACCGGGAACTTGAGAAGCCCATAGTGGCGAATGTTCTTCTTCCAGATTTTCTCAAATCCGTCTATACCGGCTGATGTATTAAGGTCGTTGTACGCATCGAGGGCACTGCTGTGGGAAATGAAACTGGTGTGAATTTTCGTTAGTGATTATTATACCAATTTTAAGTCCGAAGCCCAGTCTAAGGTCACTCATCAATAAATCAATTAATCAGTCAATCGCTCGCTTACTTCCCCACTCTTTTCATCAGTCACTTTCTCAATCAACCAACACATCGCTAAATGAATATGTTTATTATTTGAACGAGAAACCTAAACAAAATGCAGCCGGGAGCGCGTGTAGCTCTTACACAAACTTTATGTCCTCAAATATGTTAATAGATAACCTTGTTTTGCCTCCTACTTAAAGGAATACACAACTAAATATTGCAGCGTGGCTTAATAGTTTTCCACGTGCCTGCAGCCGTTGGTGTGCGCGAGCACACGCAACGAACTTGTCATCATAGGCCCCCATTCACGCTTAAGAGGCACGTAAGGTATCCTGACAGAAAGAAAATAAAAAGAGGTTTTTCATCCCTGCAATGAAAGCAACGTGCTTGTTAGGCCAATTAACCGCCTACCTTTTACACAAGAGCCAGCTGCGGATAAGAATACCTTGTCTTTATTCTTCGTTTCCCTGGAGCCCACACATTTCGCTGTCGTCTTAAGCGTGAACGGGGGACTATGGACGTCACTTTCGTTACTTGTGCTCGAGCACAGGGGCTGCTGCTGGCTCGAGGAAAGATCGAGAACCACTGAATATGAACAGTAGAATGTTTAGCTCAGCATTCCTTTAACTCTCCTAAAAGCAAGTATTGATTTTATCCAACTATATTATCGGTGAAACGACATAGTTTCTATTTATTAATTTGATCAATGCGTACAGCAAGTCGTCTGCATTTTTTTTTTGCAGAAGTTGGGGGGACGCCAGAAAGACGCCGAGCTCTGATTGGCTCTGATTGAAGGATAGTGGGTAGACCTCGAAGCAAGCTGCCTTGAGGTCTACCCACTATCCTTCATTCAGAAGCAATCAGGGCTCGGCGTTATGACGTCACCACATTTCTGCAAAAGAAGCAGACGAACTTGCGCTCCGCATTAACAAATGAAACTCTATACGGCCTTTTTCATTGTTCGTTTTCTTTCGTTTTTATTTGTTTAGGGGCCATAACAAACTGGGTTATTGCCTTATTACCAGAAAATTAGCAGAATAAGTATCTACACCAGACAGCTTTGGGCGATTGTCTAAACAAGAAGAAAATTCAAGGGAGAAGCAGACGAACGCGCACGGAGATGCCAGTGAGCAGAGATCTGACAGTAAAGTCAAGTAAGTAGACTCGTTCAAACGCTAAAAGTCGGATGCCAGGGTTTGGGGTCAAAACGCGTTCGATGAGCGAGTAGAGACTAAGGCACGTATCTGTGTCCACCCACTAAGTATTCCTGTCGATGCACTGCCCTCTAGCGCCCCCGGGCGTTCTGATACCTTCCTCTCCATCAGTTTCTCCTCTGACGCGGGACACACCTTTTTTGTTTGTGTGTGTTCTAGATGTATTAAAATTCTAGCCTTGGTGTAGGTATTAAGTAGTTCAAAAAATCTTCTCTATAGAAGGAAGTCTCGATGCATTTGCTCTAACTAACTCCCTAGATAAGGAACGCCTCGTATTGACGAAAATAATTCTTGGAGAAGGGGGAACAAGAGGGACAAATGACAAACATAAATCTCCAAAAACAGTTAGGTGACGGGTGAGCGACCAAAAAATTCCGTCTGGTTCGGAAGTTTCTTAATACAAAGCCATTTCGGAAGTCTGCTTTCTTCAGGCGTATTCTTAATGGTTCCAGACAGCCAACCTGGAAGCGGTAAGAACATAATGCTGGGAAATGCATTTAGAACGTGGCAAGCAACTTCTTGTCACGTCCTAGAGTCTAGAATCCTCGGTTTCAAATTTAGAAATGGTAACCAAATGCGATTCGGACTGACGAGAGGGAAGACGACGCAGCCCGTTACCGCTTGTCAAGTGACGTGCGTATCCCGTGACAAAAAAGTAATGGGAGCATTTTTGCTTTAAAAACACGCGCTGTTTTTTTAACGTTGATAGTTTTTTGTTTGTTTTCTTTTTATTTCTTATTTCGCGTTCCTTTTTTAAATTCGCCACGGTGTTGTGATGGCTAACGTTCGCGCGCGTTGAGTTCGTTCTTCGTAGGTGATCTTGAAAGCTATCTGAAATAGCGACGATGACATGAAGGCGCCTGGACATTGTCCCTGAATCTGCTTTCTAAGTGCATCGTGTATCGAATGATTCTTCGCCATTTTTGAGTTCGTCATAGGACTATAAAGAAATGTTAGCTATGGGGGGAGAAGCGGGGAGGAGTCTCGAGTTGTTACCTGAAACTTTGTTTTAGGCATCGAGGTAGCCATTCACTTTGGCTTCGAGACCCTGCTGCTGAAATCGCGTCTTCTATAGACACTTGGAGTTGTTTAGTTAAAAAAAAATGTTAGTATTCAGAGATATTACGTTGGGATGAATAATTAGGTTTGCGCGAAGGCAGATAACGACAGTGGAATTTGTCAAATGTAAACGCATAGTAGGCGTAACGAATGACAAAACACTCGTGTACTCTGATTCACACACGGCACTGAGGTCAGTGCACCTTTGAAGGGGTAAAACAACCCAGAAAGAACAAATTTCGCAAAACAACGTAGATCTTGAAAAATACAATATTTACATCCATTTGCATCTAGAGAGTATTCCCAGAAAGTTTCATTAGTTTACACAACATAGTTAAAATATTATAAATCATTTTCGATCCACCGAAGCTAAAGAAAAGGTAGGATTTGGGGCACTCTGAGCGCTCTTTTTTCCGTTCCACTTTCTGACGTAAATTTTAGGTTAGGAAAATTATCGTTTGGTAATGGGACTAGAGAAAAAACTCACTCATTGTTTTTCCTAACTAGACTTTTATAGCACATGCAACTGTGGAATTGTTTTGGCTTTTTTTTTTTACTTTGTGGATGAGTTAATTAACAGATGTTAAGATTTTGTTGACAACATAAAAGGCAAAACATTTATTTGAGTTTTAACTGCGATGTTACCTTACAATAAATTACTTTTTGGAAATTTTGTTTTCCCAGTTGAGATCTGCAGGCATTCTGCTACATATCTAGCCTAGAAAAATCATGGTTATGACATTAGTCTTCCAACGAAAGTTTTTAAAAAACATCAGTGTATTCCTGATAAAACGGCTTCAATTTACTGTTCAATTTACGTACACAGGTGAAACTTTGCACTGCATTCTGCCTTGCAACGGCCAGTATTTACCGTCAATTTCATTTATATGAAGGCATATAGGTTGAAAAGTTGACCCCCTTGGGTATTGTCTCCCCTCAAGTTAGAGATTACATACAAGTGCCCGTTTCGTCCGAATTGTGGCTGCGACGTCGCACCAATCCCCAATATGAGCGAAATATTAGCTGTCTTCCCGGCAAGCAATCGGTTTGCCTTTCAGTACTTAAACATACAATTGCACCCTATCTTAGGAGGGCTAATGGCTGTTTTTGTAGCCGAAAGCCTTTCCGTTAATTCCGGCCGAATGCAGTTAGTCCTTAGTTTTTGCGCTTGGTACCTAGCTCGAGTCAGAAGGTCCCTTGGGCGGCAAATGGGAGTTCTGAGGACCATATGCTGCCTTGAACTGTTTAAGACCATATTGTCTTTTTCTAGAGTGTATAGTGTCTAGAAAAAAAACAGTGGCTGAAAAAAATGAAAAAAGAAAAAATCAACCGCCCAATAAATGCTTAAACTTTCACCGAGTCTGCATTTAGGTAGCCCATTTTACCTGCTAAAATTTCAGGGCGTAGCTTCCATTCTGCCAAAAGAATGAAAGACATTGACAACTCGCCGTAATGCCGAATTAGAGCGCAGCTTTTGAGGAGGAGGAGGAGAGTCTCGTTTTCCCACCCTCCTCTTCTGCCTCCCTTTCTCCCCTCCTCCATGAGCCTCCTCCCTCCTACTCCTTTCATTCTCCTTCCTTCCTCTTTCCCCTCCTCCTCTCCCTCTTTTCCTCCCCCCGTCACGTCAATCATGACCATAGTGACCCTCGTGGCCATAGTCAACGTTACTAGATTACCTCAGTTGTGGAACTCCCGCGGAAGGGAGTACACCCCCCCCCCCTCCCCACCCTCACTTCAACCCGTCTCCCGTCGTTCAAAGCGCCATCTAGATTTTCGTTTCATAACTGTGCGTTTCAAAAAGCAGAGCTGGAGCGCGATGTCGACGCCGTTCTTCGAAACGTACAAACGTTATTGGAACCACTCAGTTGGGAAACTCTCACAGAGCCCGTTCTGAAATAGTGGCACCGATTCGTAATCGAGAGCCCAGCTACTGGCAATCACAACGCCGCCATTTCTCTCGCAGCGGGTACTCGAGGAACTGCACGTTCCATCTATTTGGGCTTTAATCGGCCATTTAGGAGCCGAGATAAATGCGGTGGAAGGGGTTTCAGGGGTGCCACCGCCGTCTCCCAAGCGGACGCGCCGCGAAATAGCACGGAAGTTAAGATACGCCTAGGTCGGGACGCGCTACCTGAAATCACCGCTGAGGCATGGTTGTATAAAAACAATAATAATTGTGCTGAAAAACCTTGCAAACTAAAGACCTTAGAAAACATCACGCGCCCCTCATTTTTTACTAAAATCCGATAAAAGTTACCACAAGAAGAGTTTTTGCCGTTGGTTTTTACGCAAAATCATGCTTTTTAAAAGTTCAAGGTGACCACAGTAAAGGCAAATGATAAAGAGTGGCGCTGTTGTCGTATTTAGCTCCGTCTCGTTCGACGCCAGTGGCCCAGGTTTCAATGGTGAGTTTCCCAACTGAGGGTTCTAGTACAGTTATAGTGACGTCGAAACGTACGTATCCCGATTCTCATAGAATTTACTGCAGTTACCAAAGGAGCCGTCCGGCGGCGCGTCGAGTGACGCCAGGCGAGTCGTGGTGAGTGAGGGGGGAGGTACTGTTGGTGCATGCAGCGTCTATGAGGAGTTCCGTAACTGCGCTAATATAATAACGTTGCCATAGTGACCCACGTGACGTCACTCGTGAAGGTCTCGTGAAGGTTGTGACCTTCACTGTGAAGGTCGTGACCTTCGTCGTGAACGTTACGAGTGACCTTCGTGACGTCACTTGTGACACTAGCAACGTCACTCATGACCCTCGTTACATCACGCCTGACGTCACTTGTGATGTCACAAAAAGCGTCCCATGATGCAACGCGCGGGTCACGAGTGAGACCCGCGCGTTTTATTATGGCACGTTTCGCATAATGCAACGCGCGGGACGCTCGTCACGTGTGACGTCATTATGAGACCTTTCCCGTAATGCAACGCGCGGGACGCTCGTGACGTCACTGGTGACTCTCGTGACGTCACATGTAACGTAACGTGTGACGTCAATATGGTTAGGTTAGTATTGGTGGTTTACTGGCGCAAAAGCGACGAAGGCCATACTGCGCCAAACAGATGTAATAATGTTGCTCAGAGTAATAGTCTTGGAAGGCTCACTGTGAAATCAGCTTTGCAACAAAAGTTTTGTTATTGGTAGAAGATGAAAAAAGGGATATGGAAGTTAAAATTGACGTAAAGAAACACTTTTTTTCGAAGTATGAAATTACGCGATTAAAGGGAATGATAGGATGCTCACCCACTAAGAGTGCAGGATTGAAAGGGATATTGTATGTGAAAAATTCCTGGAAGCAAGCACGTCGGTTCTCCTCAAGACCTGAACAGAGCCATGGAATATGAAGCACCGTTAGTGATTCGCCACAGTGCTCACAGACTGGAGCATCCCCTTCACAAAGGAGATGCCCATGTGTCAAGAAGCTGTGTCCAATTCTAAGGCGGCAGTGGAGTACTTCTATGAAGCGATTCTCATGAGATGCACTCTCCCACAGTCCTAAACCTGGTTTTACCACATGGAGCTTATTTTCACTTTCTTGGTCCCATTCAGACTGCCACGTTCGGAGGAGTGCTTTTTTAATGAAGGGCTTCACATCTTGATAGGGTAGGCCAGTAGAGGTCACCGTGAGATTTTTTGTGGAGGTAGCCAACTGGTCTGCTTTTTCATTGCCCAAAAGTCCAACATGACTGGGGATCCAGCAAAACTTTATATCGTGGCCATGAACTAAAGAACAATTGATTTTAAATCGCACTAATTGGGCTAGCTTATTTTTTGTATCTTTTACTGAGCAGAGAGCTGAAACAACACTCTGTGAGTCTACAAAGAGAACAGCTTTCATGGTTTTGCTTGCCATAATGTATTCAATAGTCATCAATACGCCATAGAGCTCTGCGGTGAAAATACTAGCCATGCTTTCGAGTCGTTGGGCCTTTGTAAATTCTTCAGGGTAAACGGCAGTTCCTACGGAGGAGGAGTTCTTGGATCCATCAGTATAAAGGTGAACATAGTTGTTGTATTTCTTTTGTAGCTCAGCAAATTCTTGCTGAATAATAAGTGGCGAAATACTATGTTTGCTGAACCGTGTAAACGTCCAGTCGGAAAAAACTGGAAGCAGCTCCCAAGGTGCAATACGTAGAGGCTTCTTAAGGAGCTCTATCCCATTAAGGTCGAGTTCAAGAGATTCCTGATCACTTCCCACACGAAAACTTAAAGGTCTAACCGTCCTCGGCTTGTGCTCGAAAAGACGGGCGTACCGAGATCGCTGCGAAGTAGTAAAGGTTGGATGGTCGAGGTCAGACGTAATCCGGGAAGCATAACTCAGGCCTAAATACTGCTGTCGCTTGGCAAGGGACATCTGGTGAGATTCCACATACAAGCTAAGTACAGGAGACGTACGGAAGGCGCCCGTGGCGAGCCGCAAGCCAAGATGGTGCACAGGGTCCAGCATTTTCCGCGAGGATGGTCGCGCCGAGTTATAGACTATGGCACCGTAGTCAAGACGGGATCACACCAGAGAGTTATACAAGCGTAACAAAACCTTTCTGTCTGAACCCCATGTTTTATGAGACAAAACTTTGAGAATGTTAAGGGATCTTAAGCATTTCTTTTTTAGTTGCTGTATATGGGAGTTAAAATGTAACTTTTTGTCGAAAATAATGCCCAAGAACTTATGTTCCGCTTTAACAGCTATAGGAGTTTTGTTTATTTCTAAGCCGGGATCTAGTGATATCCCACGCCGGAGAGAGAAGGGTACGCAAACAGTTTTCTCAGCTGAAAACCGGAATCCATTTTCATCTGCCCATTTGCTGATTTTACTTATTGCTAGCTGCAGCTGGCGCTCACAGCTAGAAGGATTGCAAGAGGAAGCAGAGATCTGCAGGTCGTCGACATAGAGCGAATATGCAATGGAACGTCGTATCACTTTAGTAATCGTATTGATCTTGACGGCAAACAGTGTGACACTAAGGACGCCTCCCTGCGATACCCCATTTTCTTGTTCGAAGATATCGGACAGAGTGGTGCCCAACCGAACCTCAAAAGTTCGTCCCGTTAGGTAAGCTTTAATGCAACGGTGCATGCGACCTCGTACTCCATAGGCAAGGAGATCCTGAAGAATGCCATGCCTCCAAGTAGTGTCGTATGCTTTCTCTAAATCAAAAAATACAGAAACACAGTGCTGCCTGTTTACAAATGCTTCCCTAATTAAGGTTTCAAGGCGTACCAGGTGATCCAAAGTGGACCGACCCTGTCGGAAACCACACTGATACTTATCCAAATTATTGTTAGTTTCAAGAAAATATACAAGTCGCCTGTTAATGAGTCTCTCATATGTCTTACCCAGGCAGCTAGTGAGTGCGATTGGGCGGTAACTTGATAGACATGAGGGGTCCTTTCCTGGTTTTAGGAAGGGT
Organism: Ixodes scapularis; assembly: GCF_016920785.2. Classification (NCBI taxonomy): domain Eukaryota; kingdom Metazoa; phylum Arthropoda; class Arachnida; order Ixodida; family Ixodidae; genus Ixodes; species Ixodes scapularis. The sequence goes on from NW_024610011.1 coordinate 228,662, forward strand.
ATGACATGTGCACCTTTCCATGCGTCGGGAAAGTAGGAGTCTTCCCAGAGGCGGTTAAAGAATTTAAGCAACTGTTCAAACGATTCTAAGGAGAGTCGACGAAGCATTTCATAGTCGACAGATTCGGGACCTGGTGAGGATTGTTTTTTGGTGTCAAGAGCCAGTCTTAGCTCACAAACCGTAAAAGGTTTGTTGTAAGGTTCAGAATCTGCACCTGATAACTTCAGTCGCTGACATTCTGCATTCCTCTTGAACAGCTTAAAAGCAGCATTGTAGTTATCAGAGGAAGACACACCCTGAAAGTGCATGCCGAGGGCATTTCCTATATCCTTTAACGATGCAGGAGATGGGGTGAAGAGAGGAGGAACAATGAAGCCACTGTAGTCACCCCTAATTTTACAGTAGCGGTCCCACACCTCTTTTGCGGAGGCAGTGCTGCTCAGGGAAAATACATACTTCTTCCAGGACGTCCGTTTTGCCTGCTTTCGTGTCCACCGAACCTTCGCCTTTCTTTTTCTAAACTCCACCAAGTTTCTGGGAATTGGATACCTTCGAAAGGTGTCCCATGCCTTTTTCTGGTTTCGTCTAGTTGTGCTGCACTCCTGGGTCCACCACCGCTTGCACCGTTTTGGGAGGTTTGTGGATGTCTTGGGAATAGAGTGATGTGCCGCATTTATGACTTGCTCGGTAACATATGAAGTAGCCTCCTCTGGTGTCATACTCTCAAGCATTAACGGGTCAAGTGTGGCCTCCAGTTGAAACAGTCCCCAGTCAGCCTCATCAAGTTTCCATCGGGGAATTCCCTTTAAAATAGTGGGTAATGGAATATGACTTTCTAAAACGATGGGAAAGTGATCACTGCCAAGAGGATCATCTAAAACCTTCCATGAAAAACAAGGAAATAGTGTAGCTGATGATATAGACAAGTCTATACATGTAAAAGTGTTATGGCTCGCACTATAAAATGTTGGTTGTTCGCTGTTTAAAAAGCATAGTGAAGATGAAAGTAAAAAACGTTCAATGACCTTTCCACGATTGTCCAACCGAGCACTTCCCCATAAGGGGTTGTGTGCATTAAAATCCCTTAAGATTAAAAAGGGCTTCGGCAGCTGGTTCAGCAGGTCCTGCAAATCGTAAAAGTCAATCGGAACATCTGGAGGAAGGTAAGGGGAGACAAGAGTAATGAGACGATCTGCAAGAATACGCACTGCAAGAGCCTCCAGGGGTGAGCGAAGAGGAACTGCCGTGCATGCAATATCGCCTCGTACCACAACAGCCACTCCACCCGAAGAATGAGATGATGTACGGTCTTTTCGAAAAACATGGTGACGACGAAACATGTTCATATGATTGCTATTGAGATGAGTCTCCTGCACAGCGACTGCTAGAGTTCGCAGCTCATCAAGAAAAAAGTGCACATCGTCAATGTTGTAAAGGAGACCTCGGCAGTTCCATTGCATGAAACTATAACTATTTATGGTGGAAATGTTAAAAGGGGTTCCTGTCTAGACGCCCTCGGGCGGCTTGGGCGGGGTTACCCGTGGTATCGGTTTCTTCTCGGATGACTTCTTTAGTTTTGAGTCAACAGGAGGAGCCAAACGGATGGGAGGGGACTCACTCACATCCATCCGCTCCTCTTCAGGTGAGACGGTGGAGCTAGCAGAAAGGGCCTGCTGCTCCTTAGATGTGGACGGCTCCTCGGGAGGCTTGGGGCGAGGGGCTCGCTCCTTCCTCCTAGGAGGAGACCGAGTAATTAGGGCAGGCATGTCGTTTGACAGCCTGTCCCTCTGAGTGGGAGGGGCACCAGTGCCACCTCCCTGAGGTGGAGGGCATGCCGCCACCTCTGGTTTCTTCGTAGGTGGGGGCTGAGCTACTGCCCCCCGGTTTCCAGACGGAACCTGGAAGGGTCGAGGCTCGGAAGGTGGTGCAAGCCCCCTACGCACCACCTCGAGCAAGCCCCCCTTTGCCAAGAAAGCATAGCGCTTCTTGGCCTCGGGGTAACACAGGTTGTCCTTGGCTTTCAACGAAAGGATCTCTTTCTCCTGTTTCCATATGGGGCATGCGCGCGCGTAGGCGGGATGTGCACCATCGCAGTTAGCACACTTCACTTCACTCTCGCAGATATCAGCAACGTGATCAGTGCTCCCACACTATGCGCAGATGTCCTTACCTCGACAGCTCCGAGCGCCATGACCGAACCGCTGGCACCAAAAACACCGCAGTGGATTTGGTACGTACGGTCGGACACGGCAGTGGAGGTATCCCGCCTTCACGAATGCTGGGAGGGTGTGTCTTTCGAACGTGAGAATAACATGCTTACTTGGAGTTTCCACACCATCTCGTTTCAAAATGATCCGCTTCACAGCAACGACAGCCGACGGTCGGAGGCCTTCGAGAATTTCCTCTTCACTACAGTGTAGGAGGTCGTCCTCGGAGAGCACCCCTCGAATGGTATTCAGTGTGCGGTCTGGGGCAGCTGCTACTCGGACAACTACGATGCGGGACAGTTTCTGGAGCGCCATGCTTTGATCTTTAGTGTTCACTTCGACGAGGAGATCACCGGAGTGCATCGTTTTTGCTTTGTAATTATACCCAATCAAATTCTCAAGAACTTTTGCCACAACGAAAGGAGACATTTTTCCCACGGGGCGCTGTTCATCTTCAGAATAGTAACAAAGAATCTTGTGAAGGTTGCAGGTTCAACATCTTTTGCTTTGGTTAGTTCAGGATAAGGCCGCTTGGAGGCTTGTCCTGAAGAGGTTTTGGTAGAGGACGCCATAGAAGGCAGAGAAAATTCAGTACCCGTGGCGTACCGCCCACCACGGAGCCCAACAAGGGGACAGGCAGCACCTCATAACAGTCAGGGCTTGTCTGAGTACGTTGCTCTGCCAGTACTACCAAGGCGCTATAACCAAGTGTGGTTCAAGACAAGAGAATCTATCGCCACCCAAGGTTAGCCCTTGCCGCCAAAGAAGTTGAAAAGGAAAGAAGAGAAATGAGAAGAGTGAAAAGAAGGAGAAGACAAAGGTGAAAGAAGAGACGGGATAGTAGAAGGAGTGGCGACTAGACTGAATCATCCTGGCCGGGCCTTACCAGGACTCCCGTCTATGAGAAGCGGGGGCCGAAGTGGTGTATTGCCTCGCCCGAGGGTTCCCGAAGGGTCCAAACCTACCCCGGGCTCGGCTCAACCACAAGGATGCCCTTTTCCCCAGACACGGGAGAGCCACGCACAGCCAGACGTGGGCGGGCGAACCCGCATGGCTCGGGGTCCGTGGTGACGCCACTCACCAAACACCTGCTTTCACAGGTGCCCCCTGCGGGGGCGTCAATATGGGAAACGTCCCATAATGCAACGTGCGGGTCACAAGTGACGGCAACGACGCTCAAGCCGGAAACGGGCGCCTAAGAGCTGCGCTCTAAAATAAGACCAAGAAACTTTCTCAGCGTCAACTGCCGACATGTACACAATCAAACAAGTTGTCGATGCCTATTCTTGTGGCGCCATGTCTAAAGGGGTGCAGCGAGCAGGCGACATATTACGACGTCTCCTAGCGCTGCGCCAACGTGAAGTAGCTTGCAGAGGTTGAAATCATCGCTAACTCGGTCGCCTGCGTTAACCCTGAGAAAGATTGCTGCTCTCTTATTTTTCCTCGAATAGGGTTACGCCCTGAAATTAAGCACGGAAATGTACCACCTAATTACGCAATACGATCAAAGTTTCACTTTTGCGCAGGTGCTAATTTTCCCGGCTCTTTTTGAAGAGCTGGCACTTATTGTAGCCACCGAATTGGTTGAGAATTGTTTCTAGAACCCAAGCCACATCTTAAGCCTACCTCTGTTCTATCCCTAATCCGTACTGAGTTGAACCGGAGTAGCTTCCAGCGTAGTCCAGAAACACTTTGATTCCATTTTGGTTGATGTCAACAAAGGAGCCTTCACCGGGAAAGTAGAAGAAGTCATAAAAAATGATGTCGCAGACGCCATCCTGGGGATTTACTATGAGTGGGCGTCCAAATACGCAAAGGATTGGGTTCTTTGCAATTGGCGTTCCTGCAAAAGAAAGGGCAATAATGAGGACCGAATTGTATTTGTACCGTGCGACACCCAAAGGGGGCGCGCCGCTCCGCCAAGGCAGGTGGTTTGCGACGTCCACGACGACAGGCTTAGGCGCTATGTCACACAAAAAAGCGCTGCGCTCTCCGACCACTGTTAGTCTGACCGCAGCGTCTCGGCCGTCTTCTTATCTTCCCAAATATTTTGTTTAACTAACCCGCTCCGGGCACCGGAGTAAAGATTTTGTACCTCGTCCTAAAAAATCCCGTGCGCATGAGGCAAAAACAAATTGTGTTGCTAGTATGTTTAGACAGCTTGATGATGCTGCGCCTCGAAGGGTAGCTTGACACTTAGCTGTAGATGAGAAACATAGTCGGTGCAGTAAAACCTCTAAACTGGGGTCTATGACGTGAGCCGCGCACTGGTGATCACACGAACGCGTGCCGGTACGAAACTCATCCAGATCGAAACGGGCAGGGGTTGGGGACAGAACCCAGGAGGTTCTACCGCGCAAGCTTTCACTCCACGCTGCGGGCTGAGACGCGTTAGCCCCCTCGGCCATTGATAGCTCATTCGGCGTTGTTCTACGTATATTTTTGCGTCCTTCGAGCGGCAGGGGTTGCTCGGAGTTTGGGTTGCATCCGGAAACCGGAAACAACGGCAACAGAACCTCATATTTCGCGTTTATCTGCGCTAAAATATACCTTTACGAAGCACTTGTGTGTTTGACGTTTCGTAAGTCACAGCGGGACAGCGTTCACCAGTGCCAATAATTAATAAAATCTACGTGAGAAATATTGGTCAACATATTATTATCATATTGTGTACGCTCTCTGGGAGATCGAGTAGACGTACTGGCATTGAAATGATCTCGTCTCTTTTTGTCAGGCCATGAAGGACATCTATATTTTTTTTAATTTCCGGGTCTCAAGTAAACATGTTTGCAGCAGCAGTGGCGTGAAATGTTTTTCATAGTGCTATGCTCAGAAAAGTTCTCATCCGTTGAGGCATAAGGTCAGGTGCTAGACACGATGTCAACGCGATTGCTTCAACTATGCGTTACACCGCAGCGCCAACGTCTTTTCGAACTCTTTCAATTATGTAAGCTGTCCTATGCTGTCTTATGTTAACAAAATAATTGGGCAGCCACCCTTCAAAGTGTTATTATGCATAAAATGCAGTTCTTACGAGCGATTGTTTATTTTCTTTATTCTTTAATAAAATGTTACCCCGCATCGCCCAAAGGTGCTAAGCAGGGAAGTTAAAGTTTTGTACACAGAAAAGGCAAAAAACAAGCATTTTTTTTTTAGCAAACTCACAATTTCTCTCCAGATAGCCCGTTCTACTATACAATGGTTTTATCAAAGTAATGAATTCTCACTAATGTTTCTCCTGGAGTGGCATATTTTGTACAAAATCATTGCGATGAGAAACATAATGTGGCTCTTTCCGATGGGTTGCGCGCTATTGATTTCTGTTTTGTTTTTAGGCATAATTATCCGGGGGTCATCACGCAGTTCTTTCTGAAGACTGATTTTTTGAGTCACGTGACAAAGGAGGGGGTGGGTGAAGGGAGACAAATGGGAACGTGTGACGGAAAGAGAGTGAGAGGGAGGAAAGGAAGGCACATGAGGTGGGGAGAAATCACTATATGAGGTTAAGGACAAGATGGGAGAGGAAAGGAGGGAGATAGGCATGGCATCTATTAGTAAAGCAACCTGAGTTGTCAAAATAATTGACCCTTGAGCCCTCGTGCTGTCTTAGTCATCTACTTAGTGAATTTTGCTCAGTGCTTACACTGATACCTGCTCAGTGCTTACACTGATACCTGCTCAGTGCTTACACTGATATCCTCATAGGCATTCGGGTTGCCGAAGGGTACAAATAGTCGAATCGTGCTCGAATATTATCCGATGAACTTGTACACCATGATGTAATGCAATCAGGTGGTGCATATAATTATCGGGCTGTACTTTTCAGTGTAAGGCAAGAAATCGTGGTGAAAAGCGTCGAATAACACGAATACAACGAATTCGCCAGGGCGCGGAGCGAGAGCGCAGCGACGAGTTGAAACAACCTAATGGCGACAGCGTCACGTGATTCCAAGATGGCACCATCCACGCGACTGAGGATGTAAAGGTATATACGGAAATCCCAAGTGTTTGCAACCTACCCGGGAGTTTGGGGTCAGTGTGCTCGCTCGTTTTAAAGGAGAACAAGAAGATGTAAAGAATCCGGTCAGAAGCTGTCGCAAGTTTATGAACGAGCCTCAGCGGAACCGCATTTACGATTTGCATGCCTTAAATACGCCCGTATGTCCATAATTAGGAACGACCCTTACGTGTTCGAATCGTGGAATGTTTCGATGGTTATTCACACATGTAGTTTAACCTCTATTTCTACCGATTTGAGGGCACCGAAGTCACTCTAAGCTATGAGAGCTCCCTAGAGAGAGGCGTGCTTTGCTGACACTTACTAGATGACGTAGTTTGCGTTGTTGTTGCAGCCTTTGCCATTGTTGTTGCCTTTCCAGGCGGCGTTGAAGTCGTTGTTGTAGCCCTTGCTCCAATTGTGGTATTTATCGCTACAAATACGGTTTTTCCTGTTCTGTGGCTCGGTGCCGCTGTTATAGTCGCGACCCCGGCTGTTGTTGAAATCGCGCTTTTCTTGGCTGTGGTCCCTGTAGTCCGTTTCGTTTTTGTTGTTGTGGGTCTGAGGGATTGGCGAGGCAACGGGGGGTAACCCTTGGCATAACCGTCGTATGTACTAATGTTCAAGAGCCCCTCAGTTGTGGACTCAAATTCCTCAGAACCTATTATGCAACAGACAAAAGAAAAGTGTTAGGGGCATTTTATGACACCTCAATCAACGGCGACCCGTGGTCGAGCGTGTTAACACACCGCAGCTCAGAGCTCATGGTGCCAAAGCTTGCGCTGTATAAACGGAGATCCTAAGCTCAATTAATAGTACCTAAAGAGAAGGCATCCCTTCGCGAAAAAAAAGGTTTACTTGAAATGTATTCCAAATACGATTTATAGACGTAATTATTTCTTATTAATCAGATATCTCTTTGGCCGCATTGAGCATGCGTTCGGAATGCAGTTCATGTACAGGTTGTCACAAAAGAAAATTTGCACGGTCTTTTTTACCGCAAAAATAAACTAGGCATCTCCGAACGCTAATTCTCCGCCCAAAGGTAGAGCTAGAGGTCACAACCAGATGCCAAAGTTTCAGCCCGATCCGATAACTTAATCAAAAGTTATAAATGATTTTCTGAAACTTTCAATGGGAAAATGGTGGTCGACGGAGTTTTCGAACACATGGGGCTCTATGGCACCAGAAACCGAAAACGGGCAAAAATGGGCTCCATTTTCCCATTGAAACTTTTGATTAAGTAATCGGATCGGGCGGAAACTTTGGCATCTGGTTGTGACCTCTAGCTCTACCTTTGGGCGGAGAATGAGCGTTCGGCAATGCCTAGTTTATTTTTGTGGTAAAAAAGACCGCGTAAATTTTCATTTGTGACACCCTGCTCACAAAAAAACAGTCCTAAATGAATTGTGGGTACATAACTAACAAACCAGAAACATATGTGAAGTTCACTCCAATTGTATTTAACACACGTGTGGCGCATAGCGTCAATCTCACATTTTTGTAATGAGCCGTCGCGGACTCGCCGCGAAGAATCGTGAACGGGTGGGCTGGGTCGAAGAATGCGGGCCTGGGTCACACGCACGCGGTCAAATGTGCCTACAGCGTGCAATTCACGTAACGCGTGTCAGTGACATGTTCGTGTCGATGAAACATGTCCCTGAAACGGGTGTTTACGAAACGTCGTCTATGAAACGTGCTTCCACGAAATGCCGGGAGAATAAGAAACACAGGATTGCACCTGCTGCTGTCACTTGATTTCAGGCGATTACCGGTAGAATTTCGGAGAAACATTTTTCTCCCCGCTGCCGGGGATATTGACGCTCTGCAATTCTAGAGCTAATCAGAAAAATTGCCCATAGAAGAACGATCAATGTTTGCCAAGAATTAGATTTCACTGCCCTTGCGATGAAATAGCGGACTTGAAAGATGTAATCCAAGATTTATGCCGATGAAGGCACTGCAGATCAACCACAGAAATGCAGATAAGAAGAAAGGGCTCCGTGAAGTATGAACACGAAGTGGCACAAGCTGTCTTCCGAACTGATACACTAAGCGGATGACAATTATTTATTTAGCTTCTTTGGAGGAAGCCTTTGTCGCCGATATACTGGTATGACTTTCCGAACAGAGATAGCTTTAATTGGTTCACTTCGAATACTTTGACACGGATGATAGACAATTTACCACCGAAATCCACGGCAGCTTGCAAGCCGCAGCACACACGAAGCTAAGTCAGCAAGTAGATATTCTGACATCAGTGCTGCACGATGGTTCCATAAAAAAGGAAAAAAAAAAAAAAGCCAAATGGCTGAAGGAATTGCGGCTTTGGCCCAAATATTGTCAGGAATGAAGATGACGAGGTAATGAACCGTAAACTGAAAATAAAGGTTTAATCACCGAACTTCTGCCAAACAAAATAAGCAACGAGCGTGGAGGCAGCAAAACAGCGGGGGCCATTGGGCGGCGCAACAGCAAGCGAGAGAGAGACTGACTCGACGAAGTCCCGCGCAGCTCCTCTAGTGTGGGTGACTCTCTAAAGTTCCCCAAGGAAGGTTCGAGCGTCACACGCTCGGGGCAAGATGAGCAGGCACTTTCAAGAGCAAGAAAGTAGTACAAAATGATAAAAGTTACTTCCGAAGCTAGAATAAACGCGAATCTTTTAGAAGTCCGTGATCGAGCGTAGACAGTCGAACTTTACGAATATCATGTTCTAAAACCTCCAAACAACCGGCCCAAATGCGTTTTTCTGTCGTATATATTTTTCGGCATCCTGAGCTACGTTTCTCTCTCTCTCTCTCTTTGCATGTATGTATGTATGTATATATATATATATATATGTATATATATATATATATATATATATATATATATATATATATATATATATATTCATACTGAGAAGAAAAAACCCTTAGTGAAAACAGCAACAACGAACGATTTAATCTTCGACGCTTCGGCCGGAGTCCGGCCTTCGTCAGGAAGAACTTTTACAGATGAACGCGGGTGGTAGAGTCCGGCCTTCGTCAGGAAGAACTTTTACAGACGAAGGCTGGACTCCGGCCGAAACGTCGAAGATTAAATCGTCCGTCCGAAGGCGTGGGTATATAACTGAGAAGAAAAAACCCTTAAAGAAAACAGCAACAACGGACGATTTAATCTTCGACGTTTCGGCTAGAGTCCGGCCTTCGTTAGGAAGAACTTTTACAGATGAACGCGGGTGGTATAAATACCACCCGCGTTCATCTGTACAAGTTCTTCCTGACGAAGGCCGGACTCCGGCCGTAACGTCGAAGATTAAATCGTCCGTTGTGCTGTTTTCATTAAGGGTTTTTTCTTCTCAGTTATATACCCACGCCTTCGGCCTCCCGCCACCATGCCCGTTGTATATACGCGTATATATATATATATATATATATATATATATATTAATATATATATTGTAACAAAGACAAAGTAGAAATAAAAATACACCGGCTTTACTGGCTTAGTCCTGGAGCAATTCTGCCCCGCGAGCTCTACCATGAGCCACACACCGCCCGTGCAGGCGGTGCGCTGTCGTGGATGGTAATGATAGTGTGGGTGTTGATGGTGATCAATTTGCGCTGTTACAATATCCTCCCCGTAGACGAAGATGGAGGCCTCCTGGCCGACCTTTATGCTGGCGATGAAGTTGCGGCATGGTCTGAGCGCTGGATAAAGGGCTTCATGCGGGATACATGGACGTTTTGTAGCGGCCGGCAGCGCTTATTGTTTGACGGCTTTAGCAGGGTCATGGAGTAATTGACGGGGGATGTTTGATGAAGGACAGTATATGGTCGAAGATATTTGTGGAGAAGTTCCTGAGAGAGTCCCGGCGTGCGCACAGGTGTCCAAACCAAGACAAGGTCACCTGGATGGTATATTACGGAAGTGCGATCTTGGTCGTAACGCTGCTTTTGTTGCTGTGCATTGTCATTGGTGCAAATGCTAGCAAGTTGATGGCATTCTTCGGCTCGGCAAACTGTTTGTGCTACGAAGGAGTTTTGAAAATTGCTGTCAGTGTACGGAAAAAGGCTGTCTATGATGCAGGACACTTCCCGGCCGTAAACGAGAAAGAACGGAGAGAATCCCGTGGTCGATTGGATATAAGTGTTGTAGGCGAAGCTGAGGAAGGATAGAATGAAGTGCCAATTCTTATGGTCCCTGGAGACATACATGCTAAGCATTTACCATAGGGTTCGATTGAACCGTTCGGTAAAACCGTTTGTTTGCTGGTGGTACGTGGATGTAATTTGGTGAATAACCCTAGAAGCAGCAAGAACCTCTTTTACGAGAGCGGACAGAAACGCGGTTCCACGGTCGCTGAGGAGAAATCATTGCGCACCATGGCGTAAAACTATGTTGGTAAGAAAAAAACTGTGCAATTTCTTGTGCAGTACCTGAGATGAGAGGAGCCCTCTTGACATACCTCATAAGGTGGTCTATGGCTACCATGATCCACCGGTGGCCCGCCGAACTCTTCGGTAGTGGTCCGTAAAGGTCGATACCGACTCGGTCGAAAAGCCTCTCGGGACGAGGTAGGGGCATCAAGTGTCCATATGACGTGTGCCGCGAAGGTTTGCGGTGTTGGCAAGGAACGTACGATTGCACGTACTTCTCGGTCGTCCGATACATGCCTGGCCAGAAGTAATGGGACCGGAGGCGGGCGTGGGTCTTGTAAGTGCCCATGTGACCCGCTGTAGGATGGTCATGGAAAGTTGCGAGGGCGGTATCTCGTAACTGTTTCGGGATTACAAGTAGGTGCCGCGCGCCATCAGGGAGGTAACTGCGTTTGTAGAGGAGGCCTTTGAGGAGGACGAAGCTGCGTATTCTTCGGCGGAACTTGGTGTCTTGAACTGGGCTAGTGAGGGTACGAATTATCTTAGCACTCCAAGGATCTTCTGTTTGGCCGGAGATGAGATTTGTTGGTGTTAGGGAACTAACGCCAGGCAAATCGTCGTCGATGTCGTCGCTGCAGGAACTGAGGCAGTCCGTCGGCATCCAAGTATTTCTTTCCACGTTTGTGAACGATAGTGAGCTGATATTCTTGTAGGCGGAGGATCCACTTGGCTAGACGTCCAGATAAGTTTTTCATTGAGGATAGCCAACATAGGGCATGAAGGTCCGTGACAATCGAGAACGGACGACCGTACAAATAGGGTCTGAATCGTCCGATGGCTCATACTATTGCCAAGCACTCTTGTTTAGTCACAGTGCAATTTTTTTTCAGGTCTGGTTAGGGTACGACTCGTGTAAGCGATGACGTGAGAGTCACGGCTGGAAGGATGTTTTTGGAGGAGTACACAACCCAACCCGGTCCCACTAGCATTCGTGAGAAGTTCAGTTGCTGCATTATCGTCGAAGTGACTCAGTACCGGATCAGAAGTCAGCGCGTTTCAAAGGGCGTTGAAGGATAATTGGCAATCGGTAGTCCATTTATATGGGACACGGGTGGAAAGAAGATTATGTAAAGGGAGAAGCAATATGTGCAAAACCACGGGTAAAACTAAGGAAATAAGAACATAGACGGAAAAAGCTTTTAAGCTGCGTTGTGTTTGCAGGGCGGGAAAACGAAGAGACTGCTCTAATGTTTTCAGGGTCGGGTCTTATGCCTTCGTGGGAAATAAGATGTCCTAGAACTTTGATTTCAGTCGCTGCGAAATTGCATTTCTTTGCATTGAGTTGTAAGCCCGCATTAGTGATACAAGATAAAGCTTCGGACAACCGGACGAGGTGTTCTTCAAATGTAGACGAAAAATCAATATCATCAAGATAACAAAGACATGTACGCCATTTTAAGCCACGTAGGATGGAGTCGATTGTTCTTTCGAAGGTCGCCGGCGCGTTACAGAAGCCAAATGGCATGATGTTAAACTCAAATAGACCGTCGGGTGCCACGAAGGCTATTGTTTGTTTGTCTGATTCAGACATCAGGATCTGCCAGAATCCGGATCTTAGGTCCAACGAAGAATATTGTTTTGCTCCCTGCAGAGGGTCTAGGGCATGATCAATACGAGGCATTCAATAGCTGTCCTTTCGAGTGACGTTGTTGAGTTTTCGGTAATCTGCACAGAAACGGACCGACCCCATTTCTCTTTCTAACCAAAATAACAGGGGAAGACCAGGAGCTGTTGGAGGAACGTATGACATTTTGTTTCAACATTTCTGTTACCTAGGTTTCTATCTTTCGCCTTTCGACAGGAGCTATGCGGTAAGGTCGATGCCGTATTGGGGAAGCGTTGCCGGTATCTATCGTGTGGTGAACAGAGTGAGCCCTGCCGAGGACGTCCGTCTGTGGGTCGAATGCGTGTCGGAATGACTCTATAAGAGAAACGACAAGTGCTTTTCGATCGTCAGAAAGAGCAGGATTGATAGTAGAGTTTAATTCAGTAGTGTAGCTGCTAGCTCGTTGTTCAGCAGGATGGTCAAGGGCAGAAACATCTGTTGCATTCCTATTGGGCTCGCGTGCGCGACGGGTAATAATTCCCAGACAAGCAGGAACGTTACTAAAATATTTACTTAAACCAAACCAATCTAACTAGAGAAAGAACGTGGACGTCCGTCGGCCAGCAGGAATCGAAGGTGATGTCCTGCGCCTTCTGCCTCTTCCTTCGATCCTCGCGCATCCACTGAGCTTAAATCCCTCCTTTTTCTTGTCTTCAACCTGTCGATCCCCGAGGCCTGCAGGAGCTTTGGCGAATGTTGTTTTGGCAAAGGGCACATGCCGCCACAGACTCCCCCTCCAGTGAGGAGGCGAACGTTTGACCTTTACGCGATTTTCTGATGGAATCTTGTGGGAGATGAACAGCGACGGTTAGCCGCCTGTGTTTTAACATCCGCGATGCCTAGACGCGCTGGGAAATACACATGTCGTCCAGAACGTGTTCGTGTATGCGATTATTTTGCATTCGAGGAGTCGTGGCGCAATCGGTCGGGAGGAGATGGAAGGTGTATTTGGTCTGGTGGGATCGGCATTGTTGCAGACGGTGTTTCTGATTGGGGTGTGGCCTTTGGAAGTGTGATTGGTGAATCACTGTCCATATGAGCTGGTTTCACACGATCCAAACTAACAACCTCCTGCCGTCCTCGGATGTCCAATGTCCTTGCTTTTGACCCTCGCCGCACTACTTTGTACGGGCCGTCGTAGGGTGGTTGGAGAGGTTTTCGTACGGCGTCATGCCGCAAGAAAACATGGGTTCCAGTTTCCAGTTTGTCGATGATGAAAGTGGACTGGGCCCGGCTTAAGCGAGGAGCTGTGACGAGAAGCTGGTTCATGGCCTCTCGGAGTTTGGTGGCGAAGCTTGCGGGATCGTGACAGGTGTTGGATGGAGTCGACGCGGAGAATTCACCTGGGAGCCGAAGGGTGGTCCCGTATACCAACTCAGCCATGCTGCAGTCGATGTCACTCTTGATTGACGTGCGGATGCCGAGGAGCACGAGAGGCAGCTCGTCCACCCAGTCATGTCGTTGGTGAGCCTTGAGAGCAGCCTTCAACTGACGGTGAAAACGCTCCACCATGCCGTTGCTCGCGGGGTGGTATGCTGCCGTTTGAATCCTTCTTGACCCAAGCAGCTCCATGAGGCTGGAAAAAAGGTTGGATTCAAACTGCCGGCATCGGTCCGTGGTGATAGTGAACGGCGAGCCAAACCTTGAGATCCATTGGGCTACGAGCGCACGCGCAACGGTCACCGCGGTGATGTCGGGCAGCGGAATCGGTTCAGGCCAGCGTGTAATGCGGTCGACGCACGTCAACAGGTAGGCTTGCCCCTGTGATGGTGGCAGCGGTCCGACAATATCTATATGTGGATAATGTGGAACCGCGCGTTGGGTGGGCGAAGGTTCCCAATGGCGTTACAGTGTGACGGTGGATTTTTGCGCGCTGGCATTGTAAGCAGGTGCGGGCCCAGTGACGCACATCTTTGTTGATACTGGGCCAGATGCACCGGGATGTTATAAGGTGTTGTGTGGCTTTTACGCCAGGATGGGATAGCCCATGAAAGGCGTCAAAACTCTGCCGACGAAATTGTTCCAGAACGTACGGGCGCGGCGATCCTGTAGAAGTATCACAAATGATGTTGGTGGGACACATGGGAAGTGGAATCTCGTCGAACACAAGCCGGCCTGGAGATGTGCGGAGCTCTCTTAGTTCTGCGTCCTCGCGCTGCGCTGCAGTCAGCTTGGAAAAGTCGATGGCGGCTGAATGTTCAACCGTGCAGGAACCTATTCGTGAGAAGGCATCCGCTACAACGTTCTCAGCACCATGGATGCGCCGGATGTCGTTTGTGAGCTCAGAGACGCTGGACATCTGTCGTCCTTCTCTCTGAGAATGACTTCCTCCGTCTGGTCTCAAAGACTAGAACGCGTGGACGAGAGGCTTGTGGTCAGTCAATATAAAAAATTGCCGACCTTCCACCATGTGCTGGAAGTGCCGTAGTGCCAAATATACCCTAAGGAGCTCTCGACCGAACGTACTATACCGCTGTTCCGTGGGTGTCAGCTGCCGCGAGAAGAAAGAAAGCGGCTGCCAGTGTCCATTCACGTTCTGCTGAAGCACCGCACCAACAGCGACATCTGAAGCGTCGATGACAACTGAGAGTGGGGCTCCTTCCTTTGGGTGAGAGAGCATGGTGCTGATTGCAAGCAGCTGTCGGACTTGATCAAATGCCGATGTGGTGCAGGCATCCCATGCGAGTTCGGTTGCTGAGATTGTCTTGCCCGAAAGCAAGCTGTGTAGAGGTGCCAGCTTGGTGGCGCAGCCCGGGAGGAAACGGCGGTAAAAGTTTACCAACCCCAGAAAGTCCCGGAGTTGCTTATTGGTGGTCGGCCTCGGGAACTCCTGGATGGCCTGCACCATGATGGAAAGTGGGCGAATTCCCGAAGAGTTGATCGTATGTCCCAAGAAATCAAGCTCCAGCTTCCCTAGAACACACTTACTCACATTAACGACAGGCCCATACTCGACGAGGCGTGCGAACAACAGTCTTAGGTGTGCAACGTGTTCCTCGGCAGATGTGCTTGCCACGACTATACTGTCGATGTAAACGTAGCAAAGCGGCAGCCCACGCACCACCTGGTCTATGAAACGCTGGAACGTTTGTGCTGCATTCTTCAACCTAAAAGGCATCCGGAGAAACTCGAACAACTCAAAGGGCGTGGTAACTGCTGTCTTGGGGATGTCCGAGGGCTCAAGGGGAATTTGATGGTAGGCGCGTACTACGTCGACCTTCGAAAAGATAGTAGCGCCATCCAGCGATGCTGTAAAGTTGTGGATGTGGGGTATCGGGTACCGGTCTTCGGTTGTGTTCCGGTTGAGGGCTCTGTAGTCTCCACATGGGCGCCAGTCCCCTGGTGTGGACTTCGGAACCATGTGAAGGGGTGAGGACCACGAGCTGTCTGACTGGCGGACAATGTCGAGCTCGAGCATATGCTCGATGTCGGGCGATTCATAGCTTGTCTGGTGGCAGTCGGCGTGGACGCGCGTGAACCGGAGCACTCGCCGTCTCAATGTGGTGTATTACGGTGTGCTTGATGGGGCGCTCATCGGGTCCAACACGCGTCAGCTCTGGGAACTCTGTGAGTAGCTTGGTGTACGGCGTCTCATCCGTTGGAACTGCGAACGTGGGACTGATGGAAGCATGAGAGGAGGCAATTCCTTTTATCGTCAGACGAGTTGTTTCGTCGTGGAGGCGTCGGCCTTTGTCGTCCACAAGCAGTCCAAAGTGCGTCAGAAAGTCAGCCCCGATGATGGAGTGGGGAAGATCCGCGCAGACAAAGACCCAGCGAAAGGTGCGCCGCAGTCCGAAGTCAAGTGTCAAGAAGCGCTCACCGTACGCTGCAATGGCCGTGTTGTTAACGGTGCAGAGCTGTGACGTGCTGGGGCGCCGGCGCTCCTCCGCGGTTGCTGGGATGATACTGGCTTCTGCTCCCGTGTCTACCAAGAAACGAACACCAGTGCTGCGGTCCGACACGAAGAACAAAGTTCGGCGGCTGTCTGCGTTGGCGGGAGCACTTGCCACCGTTAATGCTCTGCCTTGTCGTTTTCTGCTTGGGAGCCGGGTGACTCACGCTTGCGAGCAGCAGGCCCGAATCGCTGGTGGTACCAACATTCACATGAGTTCGTTCGGGACGATGAACGACGCTTGCGTCGTGGGCGTCCGCGTGACGTGCTGCGGCCGCGTGGAGCTTGCAGCTTTGCCATCATGTCGGCGAGACGGCGGACGTGTGCTCGCAGCTCGCTCATCTCATCCGGAATGCTTCTACTTTGGATTGCTGAGATGCTGTTGACGGTGCTGAGACCTCGATGATTTTATCGGCAAGCTCAGCAATCTTAGCCAGAACAATGTCTCCTGTGGACGCGAGGACCATCCTCCTATTGGAAGGCATCCGCTGCAGAAACAACTCACGAAGTAGGGACTGGTCAATGGTGGTCGCCTTTTCTCCGAGGAGCTGCTCCAGTCGGCGCAGCAGCTGGGTGGGGGTCCGGTCGCCCAGTTCTTCGGCTGTCAAGAGCTGGTGAAGGCACTTTTGCTCCGAGGCACTTGTCCGTCGGATAAGCTGGGCCTTGAGGGTGTTGTAGGCATCCTCTTCTGGCGGTGAAATAAGCAAGTCATGGCAGGTGGTAGGCTTGACACGACGTGGTGGTAGTTTGTCATATCTCATGTGATGCGTCAAGTCACAAACTGTGACTCAACCTGCACAAACCAAAGCTACGTATCAGCTGGCCAGAAGGAAGGCAAATTCAACATGACCGTCGAAATGCCCCCAGTGGAGCTCGTCGGATCGTTGTCCGTCATGATGGCTGGTTCGGTTGGTTGCGTTGAAGTTCTTTACCGGGTCACCACTGTTGCGTTCCTATTGGCCTCGCGTGCGCGATGGGTAATAATTCCCAGACAGGCAGGAACGTTACTAAACATTTACTTAAAACCAAACCAATCTAACTAGAGAAAGAACGTGGACGTCCGTCGGTCAGCAGGAATCAAAGGTGATGTCCTGCGCCTTCTGCCTCTTCCTTCGATCCTCGCGCATCCACTGAGCTTGGATCCCTCCTTTTTCTTGTCTTCAACCTCTCGATCCCCGAGGCCTGCAGGAACGGCGAATGTTGTTTTGGCAAAGGGCAGGTGTCGCCACACATCCAACAGGTTGAGATCTGTCAAAGGAGTGGCTATAGCAACCACCATAGACTGCGGAACTACGATGTCCATATTTGCTACGTTTACCGCTAACCCGTAAGCACCAAAAGGGCCAAAAGATTCTATACACTAAGGCACGACAATACCCTTTTTCCAGAGAATGTCAGGCGCAGATTCTACGAGAGCATCTCCAGTGTAGGCGTATTCTTGTGCAATGGGCATAATCACAGACAATCTTGCTGGCACTAGGCTGTCTCTGGTTATAGTGCGACGTTGACTTGACTTTGTGTTAGATGGTTCGACAAAACTCAGTTTCTGATGACAGCTCGGGCGTGGCACAGTATATAAAAACATTGTTTTGCGGCAAGAAATTCTCACTCAAGAATAATATCATGGCTGCACGAAGGCTAAATAATAAATTGAACGTGATGGTGCTTGCCCTGAATATTAGTACGAGCTGTGCACACTGCTGAAGGGGAAATTATTCGTCCCGATGAACTTTTTAAGTGAATGCCAGTATATGGTGTGGATACTTTCTTGAGTTTGCAGCAAATATTTTTTTCCCCATGACTGAAACTGGGGCTCCCGTGTCAATTAACGCACTTAGAGAAATACCCTCTACTTCAATATCGATTATATTTTGCGGTGGCGTAGGAGGACTTAAAAAGATGAAAGCGGTCGCCGTTGTGCCTCCTTGAACTGCGCGTACCAGTTTCCCCAAGAGCGTCGGGGTTTTCCGTTATGAGCAGGAATCATTTGAGACAGAGATCTCCCTCGGTGAGATGGTGATCTACGTTTCGGTTAGTGCAACCAAACTCTGCTGCGTCGCGCGATGACAGCGCAGCACAGGTTGGTTGCACTATCTCTCCACGGGGCGCGGTGCCGAGGGGCCCAGATGCGCTCCGATAGCAAACCGAAACTTAAAAACCCGTCGAATTTGTGCGGTTTTTCAGAAAGCCGTAAAATGCTTCGCGTGCCTTCTATCATTCTGGAATTTGTTAGTTTAGTGTTTTTCGATGATGCTGAGCAATTTTGTAACTGAAACTATAAGCTTAAACACAATATTGAAAAGTTAATTATGCAAAAATATATAACAACTTAATTATCTCGGACTTTAATAATTCTCCTAAATGGGCCGCTGGCCCAGGACCAAAACGCCACAAGCCTTTTTTTTGTTGCGATGAGTAGTCTTTGCAGGAGTGATTTGGCCTCAGTTCTCTGAAACACCCTGTATATACATATATATATATATATATATATATATAAACGAATATGTGCAGATGAATGAACCGTACTTAATCCAATGAATTAAAGAATCCAAGTTTTCAGGAACCCGCCGAAAGCCAAAAATTGGCGGAGCCAGGATTTGAACTCTGGGCCTCCCAATGTCCGGTCGGGTGTGCTAACCACTACACAACTCCACCTTAGCTTTCTGGCGTTTCCTACCTGTCTTATTAATGCACAAGAAACGAAATGTGTCCAATCGGAGGTGTTCTGGAAACACACGCCGCCGCGTGGAACGCGGTACGACGCTTAGTGTCACGTGGTACGTGCTCGTTTGTGCTCCAGAAATCCTCCCACTGTTTGTCTCGCCCCGTGTACATGTAGTATTCTTTGTTTATGAGCTTTTTTTTTTTTTTTTTTTTTTTTTTTTTTAGACACGGTATCATCATCATTTGCGAGAATCAAGAGCCACGTTATTGAATATACAACACGGGCACTTCACGTCATCGTACGTGGTCTCCGAGGGGGATATAAACGAATATGTGCAGATGAATGAACCGTACTTAATCCAATGAATTAAAGAATCCAAGTTTTCAGGAACCCGCCGAAAGCCAAAAATTGGCGGAGCCAGGATTTGAACTCTGGGCCTCCCAATGTCCGGTCGGGTGTCTACACCCGACCGGACTTGTTTTCTTCGTGCGTTGGTTACCATTTATTCAAATTGGAACCGGTCGAAACAGGCGTGTGGCTCAGTTCGCCTAAACTGGCAGAAAACAAACATTGCCAAAGAGTGCAGGCAACTTTGGTAGGCACCTGCTAAAACCCGAGGCAGATAACAAGTATCGCGGTTGTTTTTTTTGGTTCCGTCGCGGGTTTTACCATGTACTGCTAGTAAACAGCTGGCAGCTGGCGTCGTGCTCGAGGACTTTAACCAAATCTCTAGAAAAGCACAGGGAGCTACGCACAGGCGTGAGTTGACTGGAATGCTCGCCGGACGAGATACTCTTGTCGTCTTTTATGGTGCGGTTCAGTAAAGAGCGTGCTCTCATTAAAGGTTTGATCGGTCAGTTTTGCGTGCAGATCAGGTCCAAATGGCCTCGTCGGTTCCGCCGACCTTGCACGCCTGTCATACCCAATTTTTTTGCTTTCAAGTGCAGTGAACTATGAAGCATTGAACACCTCGGCTGAGACAGGACAGGACGAACGTACACAGATATCTTGGATCATGCCTGTGTATTTCAGTATTTCTCGGCCTTGGGATATATGATTCGCCTTCACTGGCTCATTTGGCACATTTCATCGAGCATACTGGACAAAAACTGCTTCAAACAAAAATGCTTCAAACAAGTGTGTGTCATCCAAGGTGGAGTACTTTGAAGGGGACTAGGATTTCAGGCCCTTTCGGCACGCGTTATTTACCTATATAAAAGATTCCAAGTGAATTTCCAAAAATAAGGTGTTGGCAAACATACACGGGCTATGAAAATTGCAGAGAAGACGCAAGCGATCTGGTGAACTTTCAACATTGTAAAACCCGAGACGTAGGACAAAAGGAGAAGAAAAAAGACCTGTGTCTGTGTTGTCCCCTTTTTTCTTCTCCTTTTGTCCTACGTCTCGGGTTTTACAATGTTGATACACGGCTATTTAATTTAGATTTTTTTTTTTTTAGAAAAAGTATAGACCTTTCCAATGTTTACAAATCCACAGCTCAGCGTGCGATCTCCACAGCTCAGCACGCGCGTGTGCGTCGCTTCGGAAAGTGAGCAAATCACGCGCGATACGCACGAACACTGAAAATGAAACCGGCCAGCAGCCCTTTTCTGGAAAGGTCTATTGCTGGAGAAGCCAGCAGGTGCGGCGCAGAGAACTATGTTTTTGGTGTTCTTAGATTCTTGAAGCCGGTTCGGACACTTGCGTTTGGATACGTTTGACAGCGTTACGTCGAGAACCGAAAGCTACTCACCGGCACATCGGTGCTTCGTATGAAGCGTGGAATCCAAATCAAGGAATCGTCTTGGCACGCGATATAAGCAGCAGCGATGTCCTGGTTTCTCGCTGCCGCGACGCAGTCAAACGCAACTGTCTGAACCACGCTTCAGATCATGTAGCATACGTATTTCGCGTTCGCTGTAGGTGAAGGCACGGGCCCAAAAACGGCAATTCTGCACTGTCCTCTTGGCGCGAGCGCGAGCGCATAGAACGCATATTAGAAAGACACGCGCTTGAGCAGAAACAATTGTAGGGAAAAGAAGAAAACTGAAACAACGCTTCGGGGAGGACCGGTGGACGGGCTTCGCTAGAATCGCTGGAATCACTTGTGCGCTCAGTGTACTCAAGATTTACTTAACCGCTGCTGAAGTCATTCGGATATGTAAAAAGAGAAAAGAAATTGCATCAGCGTGTTCAGAAAGTTGTGATTTCAGAAATTGGTTTTGAGAATTAATACAATTAATTAAACAGGCTTCTGTATACTCGAAGCGTAGGCAAGCGAGAAAACGAAACTGATCAAAACGTGACGTGTAGCGACTGTTCAATTTGATTTAAAACTTGCAGTTCACTTTTGCAATGGATTACATTAGAGATACGAGCGCTTTCCTAACGACAGTAGAGGAAAATAATATATACGGATAAATCTTGTACAGTCTTTTCGTATTTATGCAAAATATGACAGTGGTCGCCATCCTGATCGGTAACAAAAAATACAACAGTACATAAGCTGGTGGTGTCGACTAGTCGTGTGTATAGGAATGTAGAGTGTCA